>NC_057864.1:178131063-178253563 GCF_019393635.1 Dromiciops gliroides | reverse complement strand
TGATGTATAATGTTCTCCCTTGTACTTGAGCAATTTAAAGCAAAGGATAATCTGACCAAACCAATGTCCCTTATACTTGATTGTGAAAAAGGATTGTTCTAGAAATTCTAGTTTTTATTTTTCCTTTTCTTGTAAGTCTTAAGGATTTTGTTAAAGCAACACCACCATTGCTTCAAAAGTATTTCAAGATTATTTTTATTTGCAGGTCCTATTTGTCTTTTGGTAAATAGGTTGGTTTTGAAACATGGGTTATAGTGTAGTCCAAGGATGTTTAAAAAGCCAAAACAGTACCTTAATTGGGAGATTGTGTTACCCCTTCTTCAAAAAAATTAGCAGTTTTTTTGTGTTGCTGGCTTATCTATCAAGCAGTTCAAATTTTTATCTAAACTTGTTATAGCTACACACAGTGAAGAACATAAAGAATAACCACCATAGAGTTTATAAGAGATATCCTTGATTAGGGAGGAGTTCAGAAGAAAAGATACTGACTTTATGCCTTCTCAGACAGATCCTTTTTCATAGTCTGTTGCCTGAGTATGTGCCCAAAGGAATACTATGAGGAGTAGGCTCTTCACTGGCTGACTGAGGCAGCTAGGTGGCACAGTGAATAGAATTCACTAGCCTGGAGTCAGGAAGACAAGTTCAAATCTGCCTCAGGCGCTTAGTTTCTTAACTATAAAAAGGGGATAATAACATCACTTAACTCCCAGGGTTATTGTGGGGATCAGATGAGATCCTATTTGTAAAGCACTTAGCACAGTGGCTGGCACATAGTAGGCAATATTCTGGAATTGGTGAAAAATACTACCGATTTTTGTATAGCACTTGTGTTTTTCAAAGTACCTACATGTACTGTAACATTTGTAAGAAAATAGTTGCTGCAGCAGGTTAGCGACTGATTTCTAAATGGCATGTAGTCACATTAAAATAATCAAAGCCAGCACAACTTGAAATAAAGTGTGGGTTGGTGGTATATTTTATTCACACAATCATGTTTTCATTATTGGGAAATACAGGAAAAACGGGCGTATCAATATTTCTAAGTGCTTGAGCTTCATTACTGACATGTATTTATGATCACTTGTTTAAAAGAAGGCTTTTTTATTTTAATTAACAGCTTTTGGAGATACTTTCCATTTATGCTAATTTAAAATGCATACTATCAGCTAAGCAATAATTTAAAAAATAGCACTACCTTTTAATATTTCATTGTTTCAAAAGATCCATGATTTCTTAATTGTGAAAAGCTCCTCCACTGAAGATCACATTCTCTGTTTTATTTTTTTAAAAATCTAATTCATTGAAATTAAGCCTATTCAACTCCCTCTCTTCCCCTCCCCCCTCCCCCCAATCCCCAAATTCACAACTCCTTTTTGGCCAGCAAAAATCCACCTCTATAAGCTAGCTAGGCTAGCCCATAGACAATAGATGGCAGTCTTGAGACTTATCCGGCTTAATAGGACCTGTTGGCATAACCTTTGAGAAATGAATCCTTTCTAGGCTACAATGAAGCCTTTAGTGGAGGAGTTTATGTAATGCTGTGCATGAAATTGAAGTTTTTACATTAAGTGCATGTATGTTTTGTGTAGTACTTTGCTTAGGTTATAATTTGTTTGCATCCTCAATGAGCCAACCTTTATTACTCCATGGGATGCCTGAGAGCCACCATTGTGTCTGCAGGGAATGAGGAATCTAGAGCAGAGGGCTGCTGAAAGAAGTGGACAAATAGCATAATAACCATTTGGCCAAATATGAGTAGTGTTCTTAATATGCATTTCACATTTAACTGAGGTCAGTGTCAGTCACTTTACCAGTGAACCGTAAAAATATAGTGCATTGCTGTTCATCCAGGGCTGATTGTTAAGTTATGATTACTTCAGATCCAGGAAGCTTAAATCCAGTCTGAAGCTCATGCCACTCCTGCTTCAGCTTTCTTACTGTATTAAATGTTGTGTTTGTAATCTTACGTAACACATGTAAGTAGTCTACCTTTACCTCTTTGCATCTGTAGTTCTCATAAACTTTCTGTAATCATGCAGAAGCAAAACCATGTTTCTTTCCTGGGAAGCTTGGCTTCTGGGGGGGTGGTGGTAAATGCACACTTATTACACCACAGCTAGTTGCAAAAATTAAATTGCCTTTTTAAAGGGAAAGTATAAAAGTGGAAACAATGAAAATCTTAGGAGACTAGGAGTGGGGCTGAGGTAATACATGACCATCCTTGACCTGAAATAAGTGGTCATCTGTTGTTTGGGAGTGAGGCAGTGCAGAGCCAGGGGCTTGAATAACAGTAAAAGTTTGTAATAGTCAAATGTGGGGAACAAGATAATAAGAAATTCATGTTGAAATTAACTTGTCAAACTCTAGTTTATAGAATGCAAATTTTTAGTGGGTGGAACATATGATTTCATGACTGTTCAGCAAGGAGCAGAGAAACTAGATGACAGGGGTTTTTGTTGGAGAGGGGCAAACAATGAGAGTTAAGTGACTTGCCCAGGGTCACAAAGCTAGTGTCACGTGTCTGAGGCCAGATTTGAACTCGGGTCCTCCTGAATCCAGGGCCAGTGCTTTATCTACGATGACAGGGTTTACTTGGGGTTGAAGATTATCAGCAGATTGTGAACTGTCATCAACACAAGACCAAAGAACCTCTGCTATGAGGGACTAGTATGTCATCAAAGTAGCTGACCATTGAGGCAAGTACAGGATAGAGGGAGTTCTTTGTATCCAGAGTGAAGGGAAATGGGACATTCTTAGAGAAAAGATGTAGAGATACCAGAGGTTGCAATAAGGGGGGGGCGCCGCAGGAAGATAGTTTTTTTTGCAGCTGAAGGAGTTTTACAAGTGTAGGCATAATGGTTTTAGAGAAGTTAAAGAGTTTAGGTTCCTAGAGCTGGTATAGGTTCATGTGATAGTGAGTTATAAGGTCTTAATGCTAGTATTGTGTGACTGAGATGTGGAGATCCTTACTAGGGGATAAATTCTTCCTTGAACAATGAGGATGGTTTGTTAGAATTGATTGATATTGAAGGCCTGGGGATAAAGTGGAGAGAGTTTCAATGAGCCAAGAGCTGAAGTCACTGAGGAAATTCAAAGGAGGTAGCATTAATTAAGGGAAGATTGTAAAAGAATAATTTGGAAAAGTTGTGGTCATTCTTTTTTTTTTTTAGTAGAAGTTAAAAGGGTTTTTGTAATTGAAGTTTCACCAAAGTTCAGGTCTTTTGTTGTTTTAATATTGATAGGCCTTAAACTTCATTAAAATTTTCAGGACACTAGATCTATCTGTGTCATACCTTGTAACAGAGAAGGAAAAAAAGGAAGTTCAGTAAAACTAACCAACTCATTAATCAGCTGGGTCTGACAGTATATACAATATTCCACACTCAGTCTCCCGTTTCTGCAAAGAAGAGGAAATGCTCATAGTCATTTCTTCATCAGGGCTAAGTTAAGTGGTTATAAGAGCATTCAGTTTCAGGGGTTTGAAAATTTCCATTTATATTCTAATGAATATTGTTTTCCCTCTTGTGTTCACTTCATTTGTATCAGTTCATTATCAAATTTTCCCATTTCTCTCTTTATTTTTCATTTTTATTCTCATATCACAGTTTCCTATTTGATGGGTGTCTATTTTTTGGTATGCAAAACGTGCTGGTATAAATATTTTGGTGTATGTGGAATCTGCATTTTCCCTCCATTGGGATATATGCCTTCCAGACGGTTTTCCAGATCGATGGATTTGGACATCTTAGTCATTTCAAGTCTTCTTTTCTTTTCTTTTTTTTTTTTTAGTGAGGCAATTGGGGTTAAGTGGCATGCCCAGGGTCACACAGCTAGTAAGTGTTAAGTGTCTGAGGCTGGATTTGAACTCAGGTCCTCCTGATTCCAGGGCCGGTGCTCTATCCACTGCGCCACCTAGCTGCCCCAAGTCTTTTATTTTTTAAAAGACTGTAGGTTAGTTTTATGTTTAATCTGGTTTTATTTCCAGCCACCCTAACCTTGGTAGTATGCATTTTCACAATGCTTGTATCAAGGATATGATAAAAATTACCAGATAAAAGTTGTTGGGTGGTTGGTTAAGAATGCAGGAGCAGGGGGTCTTGATGATGAAAATAGAGAAATTGATAGCATGTATTTTAGAAAATCACCCTATTTCAGGTGAGTGAATTTCCTCCTTTGTATTTGTGGCAAGTGAAAGGGCATCTTTCTCAAGTGCCAAATTTGGGGTCCTAATAGTAGGTTTTCTTTGAGCTATTTTATTTTATCTTAGCATCATTTGCATTTGGGTGTTTGCCAGAGAACTGATGCTCTTGTTCCCCTGTCTAGGCCACAGGCAATGAAACTTTTCTCTCAGAATGATGCCATTACAAATAAATGAGGGTACTATGCAGAGAAATGCCATACCAACAGGCCACCTTCAACGCATGCTTACATTTTTGATATTTTTCCAACACTCAATAGCCACCATGTGAAAATTTTTGTTTTAAATTGGGGGGGAAAGGGAGCACCAAAAAAGAGAATAGATGTTCTTTTCTGATCCCACCTAGAATAATGATCTCAATGTAGGACAGACACTTGAAAGGTACCTTTAAAAAGAAAAAGAAGTGGGGCGGCTAGATGGTGCAGTGGATAGAGCACCGGCCCTGGAGTCAGGAGTATCTGAGTTCAAATCCGGCCTCAGACACTTAACACTTACTAGCTGTGTGACCCTGGGCAAGTCACTTAACCCCAAATGCCTCCCTTAAAAAAAAAAAAGGAAAAGAAGCCTTCATACGTGTATACACATGGGCATGGTTGCATGTGAGCAAGTGCGCACACGCACACGCACACACAAAGCTTTAAAACAGTTGTATATATAAAATGGAAGGATTACAGCTGCCAGCAGTAGAAGCTTTATGGCAGACTCAGCTATTGTGTTAGAACTCTACTTGAGCTGCTTGTTTCTCGGGTTCATGGGGCAATGTTTTTGTACTAGCATTTCCTAAATATTTAGCTTACTTTTAGGTAAAGGGTTTTTAACCTGAAGTCCATGAATAGATTTTAGGGGAATCACAACATGGATGGAGGAAAAATGACATCTTTATTTTCATTAATCTTTAGCTAAAATTTAGAATTTCCTTTGATTATTTAAAAAAAACATTCTGAGAAGAGACCCATGAGCTTTACCAGATTGCAAAAAATCCAGGACACACTTAAAAAAAAAATTAAAGATGGAATATATGCTAGCTTTGTGGAGGGAAGAAGTGATTAAGCATATCTTGAAATTTCACATTGGGCGAATCAAGGAAACAAATTCTTTATTTCTGTTGTCCCATTCTCTTTCATTTCAGAGTTAAAGTACTAGTTTTTAAACAGTGCTTTTCAAATGGGGAATTCTTTCAAGTGAATGTAGTTGGTACACAATAATGTAATGATTGGTGTCTGGATTACAGCAAGATGATTTAACAGGTCTTATTTTAGAATTTCAAAGGAGTGATTTGCTAACCAAATCTCAATAGCCTAGAGTGGTGGTTTGGTTTTGTTTTCATTTATTAGGGATTCTTCTGTGAATCTGTTTCTTATTTTTTATCATTTTGGTAGCTATATTTCCATTTGATTTATTTTTTTATCTTCTGTATTTAATGCATTTAAAAACATTCTGAGGGATCTGTAGAGTTCACAAAATTGCTAAAGGGGTCTTTGACACACACACACAAACTCCTGACAGAGTAATTTACAAAAACTAAGTTGTTTTTAATTTTAAAAAGGAAGAGGCAAAGATTTATCTAGTTCACAAACCAGTTTTAAAGTTATGAAATGGTTTCCCAACTTGTTTTATTTTCCACTTCATGTTTTAAGAGTCACGTTTATTTCCAAATTTTACCTTGGATCTGATGTTCTACTAAAAATGTAGATTTACCCCTATAAAGTACACCATGACATTCTGCATAAAAGAAATAAGCTAGCTATACCCACATTAATACAGTAGAGCAGTAGTATAAACAATTACAAATACCTAATTTTAGATCTTTTATATTTGGCTCAACTGTGTAATTTGTACAAAGGTTTTCTTTGGAAATAGGTTGGTGTTTTTTTTTTAAATGAATATGTCTCCTCAAGCTCATTGTCATTAGTAACATATATCAAGTGCCCACAATACAGGGCAAAACATTTATTAACTAGTAGCTACTAAAGGTGATCTGGGGATTATTGGGTGGTAGAATAATCAAGATGCTGTGACAGGCATGTTATGTTGGAGGGTAATTGAACACTGTGTGCTACCATTTTTATAATTTAGAAGTTCAGTTACTTTGCAGTTATATTCACAAGTATCAAATGAAGCATCTAAGCAGGAAAATTTTAGCCTGGCTTCAAGCAAAGGAGCCCACTAATTCCATAGTTGTTCAGGAGTGAAATGGAGGTAGCTTTATCCTGGCTCAGTTTGTGAGGTGAGGTACTATAACTACTAGCCTCACCCAGACCTCCCTGACCCTCCCAGGTCAGTGTGGTTATGTAAAAGTTTGGGATCTAGTTGCTGCCTAAAAACCAACTCTGCTAGAAAATAATCATTCTTCAAGAAACCCATTTAATATATTGCCTATAGAAGATAATAAATCATTAGTGTATGAATTCTAATTAATCTTTGCTGTTGTATATTTATATTTAACAAAGTACAGTTGTATGTATTAGGTATTGGTTATATATAGATTCTCTCTCTATATATATATAGTATCTAGATATCTAGATATAGATTCCCCCCCCCCCGACAAAAAATCCCTTCTTATTTAAAAAAAAAAAAGCCAACACAAAACCCAACAACCTGGGAATTTAAGTTACAAAAAAGTTATATGAAGAGGAACTATATCTTGCTAAGGAACACAAGTTGGAGCTGAAAGTGGAATTAGATCCTTGATCCATAGCCAGTGTTAAGATTTTTTCTTGAGTTCTTACATTTGGTTTAGTAAGTCATTTTCGCAGCACTGTGATTGTAGCAGGGTTTTTCTATCAGTGATGATGTAGATTTTGTCACACCATGTTTCACTAGAATTAGCTCTAGTTCTTGAAATTCTTGTAGTCTTGAAATATCTTTGTCCTTTTGGGAGAGGAGAATGAAAGAAATCTGTCCTTATCTCTGCATGATTAATCTATGTAATCACCATGAAAATATGAAGACACAGAAGGTATCATTTTTTGCTAACATCCTGCTCTACAAGTTAGTGCTAGAACCATTTTGACTACATCTTACTGTTTTGTCTTCTTCCCACCCCCCCACCCCCAAATTTACAATTGTTCAGAATTTCTCAATTATGTCCTCATTCAATTACCTTTGCAGCACATTTCTAAGGAAATCTCATGCCAGGTTATATGTCAGACAACACAAAGCCTTCTCAACAACTAAAGCGTTCATCAGAATTGCCAGAGAATGAACACTTAAAAATTTTTTTTTAAATGGGGCTTTTTTTTTTTTAATTCAGAAAGGGAAAAAAAAAAAAGGTTTTCTGTTTGGGATACCCCAAAGTAGTGCTACTATTATGCAAACTAGGAATGAGAATTAGTTACTGCTGAACAAACAAAGGCAAGTTAATTTGGATGCTTCTATAATGTTCACCTACTGTTAGTCCTTTAGTTCTTCCATGAGACACATGAAGCAAATGACATGGCTGCAAAACCTTTGCATCCAGATTTTGCAATTTTATTAGGTACATAAATAAGCAGAGCCACTAATAGCACATGGCATTTTCATATTGTTTTGAAGTGTTCGTAGTGGAGTTCACTCATTTCTCAGATAGAAATAGGGTAAATGATTGGCGCAAAGGCACATAGCTTTCAAGCAACAGAACCCAGGGTCCCATTTCTAAGACCTTTTGCACAGAGCTTTATTTACTGCCTTACAACACTGAAATGATTAACCATGTGCATTACATTGAAATTCATTTTTAGCCCCCAAATCTGAACCCTTAACCAAATAGAACTACAACTAAGAGTTCAATTTGAATACCATAATTTATTTGGAAACTTACCTTTCTGAGCAGTGTGTTGGGCAGCTTTCTAATCTTCACCACTTGCTCCAGGTTAATTCCTAATTCCCGACAGCTTACTTGTAATAGATCTTGATAAGTCAGTTTTTGTCTGTCCAGTTCAATTTCAATGAAGTCATTCTCTCCAGGACTCTGTGTTCTGACTTTAAGCACCAGCTCTAGGTTACCCAGAAGTTGAAGTGTGATAGTTGAAGTGAGGAAGACAATCATTTGTATTACATTATGCGATTAACTCTACGATAATGGAAGGAAGCAGTGGCCTAGATCATTCCAAAATTAAGGATGTATTTGGTTGTGGAATACATGATTTCTAGCACTTATGTGATTGCTTAAATATGTTTACCTTAAGCTATTAAAAATTCTTAGAGAAAGGAGTAGAGCATATGCATAGCATGCAGTAGGCATGCAAGAAATATGTTAACATGTAGTAGTTTATCATAAAGCATTTTATAGTATACAAGATGTTTCATGGTTTTGAGGTAGTGCAAATATTTTGGTGATTTTTATAAAGAAGCTAGTGCAGTGAAGAAAGATAACTTGTTCAGAATCCCATGGCTAATACATGGGATAGCCAGGTCTCAGATCTGAGTCTTTTGACTCAAGTCCAGTAGCTTTTCACCTCCACCATACAGCTTTTCCACAACAAAGACACCCTGCCTAGGGTTCCACGTGTCTTATTGAGGCTAACCTCTCATGGTAGTTATTTTGGTGCAGAGGGCTCTGATTCTCTAGATAGCTTCCTGTGATGAGGAGCAAGTAGCTTATTACTCTCCAGACTTGTGGGGAGGGAATTAACCCCAGCTGTCATAGCTTCACGTTTTGGAAATAAATTCAGCTCGAGATCTTGGGTTGCTCAGAGAGGGGAACAGAACATTTTATTTCTATGCATAGACTGAGCCCTCACCTGCACGCATGTCATTTTCTGCCCTGGGGAGAAAAGGTGGTGGAAGGGCTGGATCCTTTGGTGCTTTTGTGTGCGTGTCTTTCTCTTCATCCTCTTCTGGGGAAGTTAAGAAAAAGTGATAGTTGTGAAGCATGGGATGACCACTCTTGGTCCCATTTCCCTACTCTGGGCTTTAACAAAAAGAACAGGGATCAGACATAAGAGTTTTAACTAAAAAATATTCTGAGGGGCAGCTAGGTGGCGCAGTGGATAGACCGCCAGCCCTGGAGTTGGGAAGATCTGAGTTCAAATGAGGCCTCAGACTTACTAGCTGTGTGACCCTGGGCAAGTCACTTAACCCCAGTTGCCTCACCAAAAAACAAATATATTCATTCCCCTCTGCTTTCCCCAGGGGGAAGAAATACTTGAAAGGAATTTTTCTTAATTAGAAAATTGGGATGAAGAAGCTGAAAAAATATTTTTTAAAGTATATTGTAGTCTGGAGCGGAAGCACTTCTGATCCATTAGCTTGAGTAAAAAATCTCAAAATACTGGGGGCAGCTAGGCAGCGCAGTGGATAAAGCACTGGCTCTGAATTCTGGAGTACCTGAGTTCAAATCCAGCCTCAGACACTTGACACTTACTAGCTATGTGACCCTGGGCAAGTCACTTAACCCCCATTGCCCCTCAAAAACAAAACAAAACAAAAAGAATCTCAAAATACTTAAAATACTTTCTAATTGTGTTTTACGAAATGCTTTGTTCTCCAGTACACTTTGGTTTGGAGGCCAAATAACCAGTGTCAAATAACAAAGGCAACATGACTGTCATAGTTCTGTGTAAGGACTTCAGCCAAATTATTGGCTAAAGACATGTTGCAGAACATTGATTCCCTCCCTGTCTTCAGTTTGGTGGTGGGTAATTGGGGTGAATTTTCCTTTTTGTCCAGGTGGGTTATAGCACTTAAGTGGATTTTTGTTTTTGTTTTGTTTTGCTACAGACAATGATGTTGGGGCATGGGATTTACAGAGACTTTGAAGGGGATTTAAAGCTGGTAAGGGAAGTAATAGATTATCTAGCATGGGCCTAGAAGGAAGTGATTTGCCCAAGGTTACACAGAAACTTAAACATCTGAGCTAGGATTTGAGCTCCCAGATTTCATAACTAGTGTTTATGCAATGCATTGCTACCTTTTAGCCAAGTCTTAGGATGCTACCATCAGACCCCCCCCCCCCCCTACACACACACACACCCCTCCCAGACCATGCTTCAGTTCAACAGGTACCTGTTGTATATGTGGCTCTGTGCTACTGTGAGTGAGATTTTCCCCACTCAACACTACATGGTGGGGTTATAAAGACAAGAAGGAAATTCCTTTAGGAGCTTATATTCTGCTGGGTGAAATCTGAAAAGTGGATAGTAAGTAATGGGGGCGGGTTCAAGGAGAGTTCAAATTAGAGAGGGTTAGGAGTGGTTCTAAGGGTTCTCAGAGGCAGAGATGAAGGAAAGCATTTGAGGCACAAAGAGTGTCTATGCAGAGTAGTTGAGGGAGGAGAGATGGACCTATAGTTTAGGAAAATCACTTTGATAGCTGTGTGGAGGATGGAATGGAGAGAGGAAGGCTGAAGATGATGAGATGATCAAGAGGCCATTTCCGTAGTCTAGGAGAAAGATGGTGTGAATAGAGAAGCACAGATATGGGGTTAGAATGCATCAGCTCGTGGTACAGTGCCTGGCATTGGTGATTATTAAATTACTTGTTGATTATTAAGAGAGTAGCTTATTGGATATGGAAAGTGAGGAAGAGTGAAAAGTCAGGATGAACACCCTTGAATCTGTTACTGGAATGATGTGATGCCCTCAAAAGAAACAAGGAAGTTTTCAGGGGATGAGTAATAATGTAATAGTTCATTTCTATAATGCTTGAGTTTATAAAACATTTTTCTCAGTCTGTGAGATAGAATGTTAGACTCCAGTACTTCCTAGTTATAGACTTCAAGTTGCAACTTTACTGAGCCTCAGTTTCTTCATTTGTGAAATGAGGATAATAAACCCTGTAGTACTTACCTCAAAGAAGATTGTTGTCAGGATCACTGAAAACGTGTGTATAGCACTTTGCAAATGTCAGTTGCTGTTTTATAAATGAGGAAACTGAGGCAGAGATTGAGTATGAGAGCTGGAACGTGATTGTAGGTCTTAGTTGTCTCGTTCCAGTGATTTGGCCTTTATAACTGTGGGTTTCTACCTGGCAATGACAATTCCTTTTTAAATGGCACTTTAAAAAGCATTTACTTCACTAGGGAATGATAGTAGAATAATAGTGAAAAGCAGTAGATAATAGTTTCCTTCAAAGGTCAGCTCAAGAACCACCTAATACATGAGACCATTCCTGATTTGCCCCCATCCTTGGACTTCCAGGGTCTTTCCACACCCACCCATCTACTCCCAAATCCACTTTGTATCATGTGTGCATGCTCAAGGGCAAAGATTATTATTGCTTTTGAGTTCCATTGCCTAACATAGTTTCTAACTGTGGTGTTGAAATATTTCTAAATTTTGAGTTGGGTTTCTCACCTCATTTTATAAATGAGGAATCAGGTCAGAGAGGTTAAGTAATTAAACTTAATATCTAGTTATTGAGAAAATGTTAAAAATCAATATACATTTGAAAAATAATATGCATGAAATGTTCAGTCTGTAGGAGGTATATGTCCTTAGAGAATGAATTGGTTAGTGCTGTTTTGTAGCTTATTGAATCTTAGAGCTCTTAAACCAGATCAAGAATAATATGGTGGACAAGTTAGCATGCATGCCATGCAACCTCTTAGCCAAGACTAGAGCTACACCTGACCCCCTTTCAGCTGACTATGCTTCACCATCCCCCTTAACCCTAGACTTTTCACAACCCTAAACTTTAGTCAGGGCCACTACTATCTCCTTATCTACACATTATTGGGGTGTGGAACTTCCTTTAACCCCTCTCTGTGTAGGCTGACTTTGTTCTCAGATTTTATTAGTGAAATTATCCCTGTATGTAGACATTTGCCTCTGTTTGGTGCCATGGGGGGGCTTGTGTTACTCTTTCAGGATCATACTTATACTGTGGGGCTGCTGCACTTGGGACAGTAGAAAAGTTTTCTTTTAGAGTTTTTAGGATTTTTTTTCTTTTAGACTTTTGAATATTTACCTGGGTTACAGTTCTCACTAAGTGATCCGCTTTCACCCCAGTCTTTGAGATGGGGATAGGAACAATCAGTTTTTTTTAACATCCCTCCCCATTTATTTTTTGAGAAGAACCAATCAGAAGATGGCATTCAATACCTGCTTAGGCCATCATGATGACTCTCCTGGTTTCTTCACCCTGCTTCTTAGCAAGGTCACTATAATCCCCAAACTTAGAGCTATGGCTTCCTCATTTAGAAGATAACAGAACTTAGTTCATGAATCATTATTTACTGATTCCAGTGCAGCACCTCTCCTACATGGAAATTGTGCTTTAGTAAAGAGGAAGAAGGGAAGGAAGAGGAAAACCTCAGGGATAGTTTGCATATGCTTATAAAAAAGCCTCAAGTGGGTTCCTTCCTGTAAGGACCCTGTTAGAAAAAGTAGTCATAAAATTACCTCCTGTCCCATCCCTTATCTTTTTATCTGGGCCAGACATCTGATCAGCTGTTTTTGTTGGGTCAGTATTCTTCCACAACCGATCTAGGAAAGATGAGAATGTGTTTATAGAACAGTCAACTTCCAGGGCATTGTCACATTTGTTAGCCTCAGAAAATTTGGGGGGGAAATAAGGTGCAGGGTACTTGAAGGTAGACCAGAAATTATTCTTACTATAATTGATGGCAAAGCTGAGATTTATAACAGTTAACTTACCGAAGATGAATTGTAGTGGTTATATCCTGATTTCCAGCCCAGGGTTTCATTTGTTAAATAATACTACAAACAAAAACCACATGGTGGAGATTATTTGGTGATCAGTGAAGGGTGAAGTAGAAGTGATATTAATTTGGGAGTATACAGAAGGAATAAATAGGTGAAATTGGAAAACATCACAGATCTGGTATGCAGACATGATAGGGACAAGGGACTTAACTAGGGAACAGCTAGAGTTCTTCCTAATACAGGGAGGCTGATGGTTTTGACTCGCTCTTAGAATAATTTCATTGTTCAAAAGGAAGAAGAGGGGGCAGCTAGGTAGCACAGTGGATAGAGCATTGGCCCTGGATTCAGGAGGACCTGAATTCAAATCCGGCCTCAGACCCTTGACACTAGCTGTGTGGCCCTGGGCAAGTCACTTAACCCCAATTGCCTCACCAAAAAAAAACCCCAAAAAAACAACAAAAGGAAGAAGAGGATATGAGGGAAACTTATCACTAAGGAACTAGTTGCTGATGTAGAAATAATGACAATGTGGAGAGGAAGTGACCATTCTACCTTAGAATTCTTGATCAAAAAGAAGTTGCGTACAATCTAGTATGCACCATAGATTTTGGAAGAAAGATTCTGATGTTCAGAGAAAGGATTACATGTCCTAAAATTCTGCAGGGTAAATCGGTTCCAGGATGGGAAATCCCCAAAAATGAAATTCTAAAGATACAAATAGGGGTCCTGATAGGGAAGAAAATTGTTTTGTTCTTCATTCTCAAAGAGGACCATCCATCAGGAGGTAATGTCATGACTTGCATTGAATTGGATTTAAATGAGGGAGGGCTGTGCAAAGTCACCGGTTTCCCTCTCTCCAGAGCCATCTGGATCCAATGACGATATACAACAGGATGACTGGAGATGGCCCTGGATATGGCCCTGGATATTTGAGGCAATCGGTTAAGTGACTTGACTAGGGCCACACAGCTAGAATCAATTGTCTGAGTCTGGATTTGAACTCAGGTCCTCCTGACTCCAGGGCCAGTGCCATCCAGCTGCCCCCGGGGAAGAAAATAGGAAATGTTTAAAGAGACCACATAGGGAACATCATCTACCAACTCAGATTTTCAAAAGATGTGAATAGAAAATATAAATGAGGGCAGGTAGTTGAATCAGTATCAAGGTATACAACAATCTTATAAGAATAATGTCATGATGCATAAGAAAAAGAAATGTCTTCCAGTAAAGAATATAAACAGGTGCTATCAAAAACCACAATTTCTTTGCAATGATATTTAAAGTTTATATCTAGCTTTTTAATCACCCTTTTCCAGATCTCTCCCTTCCCTATAGTGCTATGCCTTGTAACCAGGAATGAAAAAGAAAGGACAGTTGAGGAAAACTCTCCATATAAACTGAAACTGACAATATGTGTAGTTTTACAGTCCAATATTTCTTTACTCTTCAGGAAAAAGGAGGGAGGTGCATTTTCTCATCTCTTTACATCTTGGTTGGGTTATTACAATTATCTAGTGTTCAGGTTTTTCTTGTTCTTTCCATTCATATTGTTTTCCTTGTGTAGGTTGTCTTCCTGATTCTGTTTACTTCACCTTGCATCAGGTTATATAAGTTCTTCCTATGCTTTTCTCTACATTTTCATCATTTCTTTAAAAAATACTTTTATTGATATCTTGTCTTTACATCACCTACATTTCTCCCTCTTCCTTCTACCTCCTGAAGAACTGTCCCTTGTCACATAATAAGAGGAAAAAAGAAAACAATTCAGCAAAACTAACCAACATAGCAAAAAAGCCTGAAATTAAAGGTAGCTTTCCACTCCCATAGCCCCCCAACTCTTAAGTGCAGAGAGGGAGGTACCTTCTATTCTGATTCTGTGATGTCCCCTTGGAATGAAAACCTTACTTGAAAGATTGTACATTTGTTTAAGTCAGGGGTTCTTAACCTGGGGTTCACAAACCCACAATAGGTCTGTGGATAGATTTTAGAAGGTTCATGAATTTGAATGGAAAGGGAAAAAAATCCATCTTGCACTAACCTCTTAACAAATTTAGATTAAATTCCTTTAATTATTTAAGAACATTATTGTGAGATGGGGGTCCCTGAGGCCAAAAAAAAAAAAAGTTAAGAACCCCTGGTTTGAGTATACCTAATACCTATGATGACTTTTATATGAAATTGAAAAGTCTGTAGGGAGAGCTCTGAGTTTACTTCCCAAATGAGCAGCAGTTCAAATCCTGAAAGCCGCATGGTATACTGTCAATTTCACCTCCTTGTGTGTGATAGCATTGGAGTAATGGTCACCTCAGGATTGTCAAATGGCAGTCTGGTATTAGGAACAGGAATATTACACTTGGAGTTAGGAGACCTGGGTTCCAGTGTTGGCTCTGCTAATAATTGGTTTTATGACACTGAGCAGACCACTTCAAGGGTCTGTTTTCTCCATAAAACGAGAGGATTTGACCAGATGATCTCTTCCAGTTTTAAAATTCTACATGTGTGTAGTTGCAAAGCTGTGCCCCTTCTCCCCCAACATGTAGCATGAGGTTGTCATTGTGTGACTCAATAGAAGGCAGAATAAGCCTTCAACTTAGTATTAGCTAATCAATCACTGGCAGCACTATTTAGAACTTAACACTTCGCCCAAAATCTACCTTGGTACCCTGGTATCATCTTGGGCCATAATCAGAGGCTTCAATGGCTGTTGCCCTTTGGAAAAAGTATAAACAACAGGTTAATTTTCATTTAACTAGTCTTTATCTAGTATCTACTATTTATAAAGCTGCATCTAGGTGCTGTTTCTCTAGTCCCTGCCACAGGCTAGCCTTATTGCCCTCTAGAGAGAGAAGGCCCACCTTAGTTTGTAGTAAAACTGTAATTAGGCCCCCTCCAAGTTGATGCCTCAGGTTAAGCCCAACCTTTAGTACATTAATACTAAGAGGCTCCTCTCTCTGCCCCTTCCCAGAAATCACATCTGTGACAGCAATAACAGCACAAATGGGAAACAAACATCCTACCTGATAGGCATCTGCCTTAGCAGAGATCCAGGGTTGTTCTCAGGAAAAGATGGATCTGAAATCCACTGACGCCCAATGTTAAACGTGAGGAGACAGGCGCTGGAGCTCCTGGAGCCTCTCTCCCATCCCCAGGTGCGAGGAGGGTTGGGAGGGGCAAGGGCAGGGGCAAAGTCCTGGGCTGGGAATCTGCATGGAGGAGGAAGGGGTGGCACCCCAAGGTTCAAGCATTTGGGGAAATTATTACATATTAAGTGACTTTTTGATATTAGGGGTATCACTGGACACAGGGTGGGATTCCTCCAGATGGCATGGCCTTGGAAGAAAATGGGTGGGGGTGAGGGTGGGCTGAGGTGCAGTGCAGTACACCTCGATGCCGCTCAACAGGAGGGCAGCGGAATACATAAAAGTTTCACTTGATTCTCTGCCCTTTGTCCTGGGCTTTTACTTTCTACAGGAAATTGCAGCCACTGAGGGGAAAAGGAGGCAGACTGAGGCCTAGGTGGGTGTGCCCAGGAGTAGAATAGTCAAAGCAGTTACAAGTTCTTGGTTGTATGAGGCCAAGTTTAGAGGAATGGTAGGGAATGGAGGGAGACCAGTGGAACATGGAGGGGGAGGGCATAATGGTAACCTAGTCATTTATTCACATTTATTGAGTGCCACTCCTTTTTGCAGCTGAAAGTGATCTCTAATTTCGTTTTTTAACATTTTTTATTATGAACATGAGAATCTCAATATACAGTGAAAAGAAAGAATTTCTATATAAACTGAATTGTTATATGCCATTTGTTTTTTAGAAGTGTACATTAAAATATAACATAATGGTAACAAAACTGCCCTGTTTGTGATCTCTTCTGAACGTCCTCTCTTCTGTGTATTTTTAACATTAGATGCTGTTTTCTTTTTGTTTTTTGCATTACTATCACTGACTACTAACTCTTTCCACCCCCACCTCAAGTCTCTTGCATAAAGGAATAAGAATAGTCAAACGAAAAAACAAATGGACACATTGACACTGAAAATGTCTTGTTCTTTACTGGGAAGCTTGCTTCATCCTCAGTCTTCTGAAATCATAATGAGTCATTGAATTTATCATTGGAGTGGTCTGATCTTTTCTACTCTTTCCTTCATCTAAGCCAATGGTTAGCTTTCCATAGCTGAAGCTTGTTTTGCTGGTGACTGTTTTCTCCCTGCCTCTACCCCACTTTCTCTGTCTCCTCATATTTCCCTGTTGAATTCAATGTATTTCTACTCCAATATGTGTTGTGATCTTCTTCCTTTTGCCTTTTTCAGATAAGTCCAGTTCTTAAGATGAGAGGTTCATAAGATGTCTACTTCTACCCTCATATCAATGTTTATATACTCCTGGCACATCCTGCATATGAGAAATAGCTCCTCCCTTCTTCCTCATTTCTTCAGGTATTCTTTCCCCCTCCCTTTTCTTTAGACAAGTGGTATCAAACTCAAAAACAGTTCCTGTTGGCTGCATATTGACTTAGAAAACCCACAAATTAGCATCTATATCACATCCTTATTTTGTTAAATATTTCCCAATTACATTTTCATTTCTGCCTCTCTAGGGTATTTTGCTTGACACCTCTGGTTAGCCCAACGACCTCAACTAGGTTGTTACTTCCTCTGTGACCCTTGAATGAAGTGGAGTTCTAAAGGGATCAAGCATCTCCCCCTTTTAAAGTATAAGCACTTGGTCATCATTTAGCCCCTTCCAATTGCTCAAATATATTCTAGCTTTCTTATCTCCTGCATTTGCTTTTCAGAGTCTACCCAGCTTTTAGCTTTTCATCCAGAATGCTTGAAATGATCCTCTACTCTATTAAAGGTTAATTTTTTTTACCCTGTAGGATTATACACAGTATTGCAGTATAAGTTATTCTCAGTCATGAGCCATTTTATTTTGCTTTTTGGTAGGTTGTATTCCAAGATTTCAAAATCCTTATAGTTGCAGCATAGTCATGGTTGATCCTAACCTCTGCTTCTTTGGTACTTGAACTTTTTATCTGACTTCTTGAAGTATTTATTTCTTTTTTGGAAGTTCCAGATTTAGGCTATGCCATTACTGTACATTTTCAATTTGGGTGTTCTTTCAAGAGGTGATCAAGCAGATTCATTCTATTTTCACCTTGTTCTCTGCTTCTACTAGATCTAGGCAGTTTCATGATTTCTTGAACTATGGTATCCAAGTTTTTTATTTGGCAAGTACATTTTCTGAGAGTTTGTGGATTCTTAAATCTTGCTCAGTCCTATTTTTCAAGTCAGTTGTTTTGGATCATTGATACAGCTCCCATGTTCAATTTTTTCAAATTTGACATTGCTCTATTTTTTGCTTTTTGTTGGATCATTGCATCATGCTTGATCCATTCTATTTTTCAGGATGTCAGGTACTTGAATAAGGTTTTCTACTTTCTGTTCCATGCTACTTTTCTCCTTCCAATTTATCTCTTCCATCTCTTGGGAGTCCTTGTGGCCAAGCCATTTTTTGGTTATGTTTTGTTTTGTTTTTGTTTTCCTTTTTTAGTCTTTACTCAGACTTGTGGAATTATTCTCTTCTTCCAAATTTATTTCATGGTCTTCTCTTAATCCATAGTAATGCTTCATTGTATTAGGATTTTTCTTCTGTTTTCAGATGTCTCCAGTTCCTGGATTTGAGACTTTGTGTCAAGACCCTGCCCCCTCTCATATTTTTAGATAGGGTATCTACACTTTGGTTTTGCCCCCACTAAATTTTGAATACTGCCACTGTTGCCCTGAGATTGTAGATAGAGTGGCTAAGGCCTGAGATAGAGAGTTTTAGTCCCTTGTTTGTACCTCCATTTCCTGGTTTCTCAGAGGACAAGCTAGTTTTGGTTCATTCTCTTTCTCCTTGCTCATCCTCTCTGGGGAGTTGGCTTTGTTACCAAGTATGGCCATGCCTTGCCTTACTTGGATATCAGATATCATACAGGTTTCAGACTCTTTTCTCCACCACCATCCACAGAGTACCTTTGAGCTCTTGGCCATCTTGTGTAGTCCTAGACTGGGTAGAGGAATTTCATACTGCTTCTCTTTGGTTGTTTGACTCGACTCTGCTTCATCCAGCACTCTTGTGCGTTTTTACCTAGGGATTACTTAGAGAAACTGGGCTTAGTTGGAGCATTCCACTGTACTGTGCTTGCTGGAAGTCCCTTCCTTCAGTTTCTCATTCCTCCCTCCTAGACCTCATCTTTCCCCCCTTACCTCATGGTTATTCTTGTATAAGCCTGTTCCTTCCTGTCTCATTTTAAGCTTTTTAAGGTAGTCTTTGCCCTAGCTTACTTGATTTCTCAGCTCCTTTGGGTTCAATTATCACCTCTATGCAGATGACTCTCAAATCTACATATCCATCCTACATCTCCAACTATTTTTGTTGGACACCTCCACATGAATGTGTTCCCTGTGTATCGTAATTCAGCATATTCCAAAAGAACACATTGTCTTTGCTCAAATACTTCTCCATCTCGTGCAGTTTGTCCATTTTCCTTTAAAACAGGGTTTTTTAACTGGGGTGGGTGGGGGGTCCATGGACTTTCAGAAATTGTTTTTACAATTGTATTTCAGTATAACTGGTTTCCTTTAAAATACCATGTTTTATTTTATTCATTTAAAAACATTATTCTGAGAATGAGTCCATAGGCTCTACCAGACTGCCAAAGGGTACTACTGTTCTTCCAGTTGATTGCCTAGGAGTCATTCTTGACTCTCCACTCTCCCTCACCACTCCCATAGCCAATCAGTTGCTACGTCTTGTTTGATTATATTTCCTAAATATCTCTTCACATCTGTCTCCTTATCTCAACATGCACAGCTATCACCTTAATCTAAACCTGTTTATCCCTTGCCCGGACCCCTAACACTAGTAATTGATCTTCCTACAGCCAGGCTCAACTTTGTCTAATCCATCCTCCTCATAGCCACTAAATTAATATTCCTAAAGCACAGGTCTGATTGTGCCACACGCCTGCTCAAGAAACTTCAAGGGTTCCCTCTTGACTTTAGTATAAGCAGCAAATTCCTCTGCTTGGCATTTAATTCCTTTCCCAGTCTTGCTCCAGTTTATCCTTCCAGGCTGATTGTGTGTTACTCCCCCTCACATATGATCCAGCTAAACTAGCCTTATTTTTGTTCCTACTACACAACACTTTATCTTCTACCTCTGTGCCTTTGCACAGGGTTCTCCCATGCCTGGCATGTTCACCCTCCTCACCCCTACCTCTTAGAAACCTTCACTCCATGGTTCAGCTTAAGTGCCACCTCCCCCTCCCTAATCACTGTGTTAATTTTGTTTATATCCTTTCATCATTTATTTTATTTTATTTTATTTTTGCGGGCCATTGAGCATTAAGTGACTTGCCCAGGGTCACACAGCAAGTGTTTGAGGTCAGATTTGAACTCAGGTCTTCCTGAATCCAGGGCTGGTGCTTTATCCACTGCACCACCTAGCTGCCCCCCCCCCAATCATTTATTTATTTATTTATTTATTCACTCACTCACTCACTTATTTGTTTATTTTTTTTTTTTGTGAGGCAATGGGGGTTGTGACTTGCCCAGGGTCACACAGCTAGTAAGTGTCAAGTGTCTGAGGCTGGATTTGAACTCAGGTACTCCTGAATCCAAGGCCAGTGCTTTATCCACTGTGCCACCTAGCTGCCCTCATCATTTATTTTTGAACATAATGTATCCCTGAAGTAGCATGTAAGCTCCCTGAGGGCAGCAGCTTGCTCCCTTGTATTTTTGGATCTCTAACCTAATACGATGCCTACTCTATTCTAAGTATTATTAGATTTTCGATGGCTGGCCATTTCACTTTGAACACAATAATTCCTCGATAAATGTTTGAATGCATGCCATGCACAAAGCATTTTCCTGGATGTTTTGGGAGACAGATGAACAAGACATAGTCTCTGCCTTTAGGTTGCTTACTGTTGCTGGGGAGATGAGCCGACAGTTGTAACACAGGGTTGTTGTTTGTCCTTCGTTCTTGAAGAGGACCATGACATTGGGATGATGTCATGACTTGCACTGAATTGGATTTAAATGAGGGAGGGCTGTGCAAGGTCACCAACCTCACTCTCCGCCAGAGCCATCTGGGTCCAGAGGCGAGATACACATCAGTAAGACTGGAGATAGCCACATATGTTTAAAACAATTGGGATTAAGTGACTTGCCCAGGGTCACACAGCTAATGTCTGAGATGAGATTTTTCTTTTTTTTGTTTGTTTTTGTTTTTGTGGGGCAATGGGGGTTAAGTGACTTGCCCAGGGTCAAACAGCTAGTAAATGTCAAGTGTCTAAGGTCAGATTTGAACTCAGATCCTCCCAACTTCAGGGCCAGTACTCTATCCACTGTGCCATGTAACTGCCCCTGTGAGAAAAGGAAGAATGTGATTGGTGCAGAGGAGTGATCTGGAAAAAAGTGCTATGCAAATTCTGAGGGGGGGAAGAGTTCACCTTCATGAGCTGGAAGTCTGGAGGGATTAGGGGGCAGTGAGTCTCCATAAGTGTTTGCTGAGTGAATGAATGACTGGAGCAATGACTTCTCCACCATCTCCTAAACTCCTCAGAGTGCATTGAGTGCTGTAAGAGGTGAGCCATGCTGCCAGAAGTGGTTTTAGAAGGGGAGATCAAGTCACATTTGGGAAGCAGGAAAAACTTTACAGAGGATGTGGGAAAGAGAAATCTCGGGCCCTTCCAGGCCACCTGATCCCTTTCCAACACTTGAAGTCTGGTGGTATATTCATTTTACATGTAGAAAAATGCCAAGACCCATACCTCCATGGTACAGCCAGCCTTACCCAAGAAACTGCTTAGTGTCGTTTCAAGGACACTGAAGATGATGCCTCCTCCAAGTAAAAATAGCTCTCTAGTCTGGAAGAGTAGAGATCAGTCTTTTAGCTCAGCATTTATTAAACTAATGTGACCACTGTACACTGGGGGCTTGAGACATCATCACTGAAACTTAGATAGGTATTGGTTCCAGGGAATCTGAATGTCTGAGACTGGAAATGAAAAGATGGTTGAAATTTTGGCACAAAATAGAAAATTAAAACTGTTTTTATGTTATTCCCCAGTTGTTGAATATATTTTTAATAATACATAATACATAATTTCACATTTAATATTTTAGAGGGGGAAATATCCCTTGCCTTGGAATTTCTATTCACGTTGTGGGATGCAGGATTGCTTTAACTGGAGGATTTTGTCACTGTTAAAACAGAAATACTCTTTGGAGGGGAGACAATTGAAGTTGTTATCAGTAAATATATGTCTTGCCCTGTGAATGAGGCTGAGACTTTCCTAAAAGCCCTTGCTTCTTTCATGATTCATTGTCTGTAGATACCTATCATGGGCCTGTCCATATTTGGAGGCATCTTCTCAGGACATCAAAACTTTGCTATATTGAGGGTATCTAAAGTTCATTCATTCTCTTGATGTTAGGTGAAAATGTCTAATTCTTCACATTTTACAGGCGAGGAAAGTGAAATATGGAAAATGCTGAATCGGAGTTTAGGACTCTGCTTTCCCAAGCATGTAGGCAATAAACTCCATTGGCTCCCTGTCACCTGAAGACTTGACTGACTATTTAAAGCTCCTTCGAAGCCTGGCCCCTGCTTACCTCTCCTGCCTTACTGCACATGACTCTCCTGCATTCACCTTATGATCCAGGCAAACTGAATTCCTTACTGTTCCTCACAAATGGCATTTGATTTCCTGCCTTTGTGCCTAGAATGCGCTCCCCTATCCCCTCTTCTTAGAATCCCCAATTTCCTTCAGTGTTCTGTTCATATGCCATTATCTATAAGAAGTTTTTTCTGTACCCCCATCTTCTAGTGCCAACACTCCCCCCCCAACCCAATCCCTTGTATCTATTGTGTATTATCTACCTGTATATATGTGAACATTTCCCTCAGTAGAATGGGGTCAGGGCAAAAACTTTCACTTTTGTCATTGTGCCTTATCCCTGGCAGATGTCTGGCACATAATAGGGATTTAAATAACGATTGCTTGTTGATTGATTAATATATTCTTCTCTTGTGTCCACCAGTACCTAAGTTAATAACCCGAGGACCCAAACTGAAATGAAGTCCATGTGGATCATTCCCCCAAAATTCCTTGTCTCTCCTGACCTTTAGTGATCACTTATACTTATCCCTAGACTGATTCATCCATTCCTGCTCTTGGACTGTAGTTTTCTGTGACTAGAAAGGGCCACAAAAATCGAGCTGATTTCACAATCAGGCACTGTGCTAGGTATTGAGGATACAAAGGCAGAAGAGAAACAATCCCCATCCTCAAGGAGCTTACAGTCTAGCCAGTGGAATCATATGTATGGGTGTATAAAGAGGAGATATAAGTTGATTTGGGATGAGAGGCACTAGCAACTCAGGGGTGGTAGAAGGGGATCAGGAAAAGCTTTATGTAGAAAGTGCTGTTTGACTTTGGAAACCTTCAAGGATGGAAAGAATTCTAAGGTGGAAGTGAGGAAGGAGTGAATTCTAGGCATGGGGGTACAGTGTGAAGGCACAAAGATGGGAGATGGATTAGTGTGTATGAAGAATTTCAGTAAGGCCAGTTTGACTGTCCTGTAGTATATTTGAAGGGGAGTGATGTGTAATAAAGCTGGAGAAGTAGGTTGGGACCAGTTTGTGAAGCCCTTTAAATGACCGTTTATATTTGATCCTTGAAGTAATAGGGAACCACTGGAGGTTCGTGAGTGAGGGTGTGTATGAGACAGACATGATTAGTCCTTTACTTTAGGAAAATTGCCCAGGAAAGGTTAGAGAAGAGAGAGATTTAAGGCAGGGAGACCTATTAGGTCATTGTAGTCGTTCAATTGAGTGCTAATGAGAACGGCACAGAAGAGAAGATTTGATAATCAAAGTGAATGAGAGTGCGGAGTCCAGGATAATACCAAGGTGGTGAACCTGGCCAAATGAAAGGGTGTTGGGATCCTCAACAGAAATAGGGAAATTTGGGAGAGAAGACAGTTCTGTTTTGAACATGTTGAGTTTGAGATCTTGTGGAACATTCAATTCAAAATAATCCAGTGGGAAATTGGTAATATGAAACGAGCTCAGAAGAGAGATTAAGATGGATATAGATAGGTAGGTAGGTAAATAGGTATTCTCTACCTCATTCACTGATTACTTAATTACAAAATGCAGTGGTCTTTTTTCAGTCAGTCTTCCTTGACTTCTCTGGAGCATTTGACACTTGACTACTACTCCCTTTTTTAAAAATTTAATTTTAATTTATTTTTAATTTTTTGGGGGGTGGGGCAGTGAGGGTTAAGTGACTTGCCCAAGGTTACAAAGCTAGTAAGTGTTAGATATCTGAGGTCTGATTTGAACTCAGGTCCTCCTGAATCCAGGGCCAGTGCTTTATGCACTGTGCCACCTAGCTGCCCTCACTTCTGCCTTCTTGGTCTTTTCTTTTGACATCTCTAACACCAGACTTCCCTCTTTACCTTCTAACTTTCCTACCTTCTCCTTGTTTTCCTGATCCCTTAAGGCAGATATTCCCCATAGTTCCTTCCTCAGCCCCTTTCCCTCAACATTCTTGTCCTTATTAATTTCATTAGCTTCAGTGAAAAATAGTAATAACAACTCACATTTCTGTGGTGCTTTAAGCATTACAGTGTTTTCTTCACAACAACCCAGTGAGATAGTGTAAGAATTATTATTCCCCTTATATATCTGAGGAAACTTAGACTCTGAGAAGTTAAGGGACTTATCTATGGTCACATAGCCACCCTGTCAGAGCCAAAATTTGAACCCAGGTCTCTTGATTCCGATTCTAGTACCATTCTCATTACACTCACACTCACTATGTCCAAACTTTCAATCTGATATTTTTTCCCCAAATTGCTCCTCTGACTTTCTTCTAGTGGTGAAATCCTACATTTATCTTTCCCTTTTTACCCATTCTTGAGGGTGACCAAAATATCATGCATATTAAGGGAGGCAAGGGTGTGTGTGTGTGTGTGTGTGTGTGTGTGTGTGTGTGTGTGTGTGTGTGTGTAATAAGCATTTACATAGCACCTACTGTGTGCCAAGCATTGTGCTAAGTAAGCACATCTCATTGTATCCTCACCACAACGCTGGGAGGTAGGTGGTATCATAATCCCCATTTTATGGTCAAGTAAACCAAGGCAGATGGAGATTATGTGATGTGCCCAGGGTCAGCTAAGATTTTGTTTTTTGTTTTTTTTTGCGGGGCAGTGAGAGTTAAGTGACTTGCCCAGGGTCACACAGCTAGTAAGTGTCAAGTGTCTGAGACTGGATTTGAACTCAGGTTCTCCTGAATACAGGACTAGTGCCTTATCTGCTGCACCACCTAGCTGTCCCCAAGCTAAGAAGATTTTGAGGCCAGATTTGAACTAAGGTCTTCTGGTCTTCACTCCAGGCCCAGTCTTCTCTCCCCTGACCATCCAGCCACCAGTGCTAGGTGGTATATAGTAAAAGAATAGCCCTTAGCCAGACCTAGGTTCAAGTTCTACCCAGCCTTTAGGCAAATTACTTAGTGTCCCCAGGCTACACTAAGAATTTAAGTTGCAGAACATTTGATAATCTTTATCAGTGGGGTGAATTTCTTCCCTGCACAAATGAAATCACAGGTTCAGTAAAAAGAAAAAATAGTACATGTAAACTGTGTGTGTATGTGTGTGTGTGTATGTGTGTGTGTGTGTGAGAGAGAGAGAGAATGAGAATGAGAATGAATATGAACACAAGGGTCCATTCATAAGTTTGGTCTCCAGCTGTCCTTTTCCGTTTATTCTGGCATAAGCCTCATGAAAAGATGGGGGTGAGATGCTGGGATCTAAGAACAGACTTGTGATGGGCCAAGTAGAACATGTAAGAAGTCAGAGCCATGATGAATTCAATATGTAGGTAAACTAGTTTGGGTGCTATTGTTTTCTTCCTCCTCTCTGGCCTTGAGATTTGAACCCTCCTGGTTTGGGGCCAGAACTCAAGAACATCTAGAACATACAGAACATCAGGGCTCTGTGGTTTCTGATGAAGAGCAATGCAAGTGCCTCTGGTCCCCTAGAGGCCAGATGCTGTAACCAGAACTGGTGACCAAAGGAGCTGAGGCCAGCGGTGCAAGTACAAGTCCAGGACTGATCTCAAGAGCAGTGTGACAAGAATGGAGCCAGAACAAGACTGGAAGCTTCTGTGAAACCTCATGGTTTGGTGAGACCCTAGGCAGGTCCCAGACAATCAAATGCTTCCCTTGATCATCTTCCCCATAAACTTTTGGGATTGAGGTGAAGAAAAGCTTCAAGGAAACTTTGGGAGATGGAAACTCTAAGCATTCCATGGAGAGAACACTTATAATTCTTAGAACTTTGTTCTATATAATAAACCTTATGGTTTCACAAATAGATGGAGTGTCTAATAATAAAACCAGAATAGGGGGTCATCATTAAGAAGGAAGAGGTCCCAGGTAAATGGGAATTGGGACTCTATACTCACACAGATTGTTTTATAGTTTTACAATAGTTTTAGAGAGTTGTTAAATTTTCATACTCCTAGAATTCAGAATCCTAGGCCAACAAGGGAAGATCTCCCTTACTGATCAGTTAATGAATTAGGGTGACACTCTACTTCACATAGGCTGACACAATTAATGTCTGTAAACCCAGGGCAGCCTGCTGTTGCTTCTGCATCACCTTAGTCTTAAGTGCACCTACCTGCCTATACCCACCATCACATATGTTACTGTTTGGTAACACATTATAGGTGATATCTTATGGTCTTCTCTTATAATTATGTTTAGATCATATTCTGCAACCAGACCAACCTTTTTGTTAGCATCTTATCTAAACATTGTATCTTCTTCAGGGCCTAGTGCTAATTTTCTTAATTCCTATTTTTTCAAATAAAATAAAGTAAAAACTCATTAAAATTAAAATGAGTTTATAATTTTTTAATATTTATAACAAATTACTAAAATAATATTGAGCTGGGAGAGGGTGAGCATGAAGACCCATAAAGTGTGGAGTCAAACATATGTAAAGCACTTTGCAAACTTTAAGTGCTAAATAAATGTTAGCCATTATGATTTGTGATTGTTATTTCTACAAGGCAATGTATTACCCATTCTTTCTCAGATGCCAAATATATAATATAATATCTGGTCATAACAAATGGGTTTCTTAGATGTTTGTATTTTTTTTAAAAAAATTTTAATTGCTCCTCTAGATTAAATGGTTGGTATGCAGATCTTGATTTCTGTTTCTTTTGCAGGACAGGAATTTTTAAAATTGGAAAACATCAAAAACATTAGTTTGTAAATCCATCACTGACCTTTTAAATAAATGCAGTCACTTCATTTTTCCAGATCTGAGTGTGATTTTTTAAGTCATTGCATTATTTATTTGGAATACTAAGAGATTTTTTTTTTCAAAAAATAGTCACTAAAATAGGAAAGTTTCAGGAGATTTTTGTTATAAACATTACTTTGCTTCATCTTTTTTATTATTATCACCAAGCAAAATTACATTTTTCATTCACCTCAAACCCCCTTAGAAGTATTCTTCTGTAAGGCAGCATATTTTGCAACAATAAAACAGTACCCTGTGCTCTGCCCCCACACCATTGAACAATTTTGCAAAGAACCTTATTTTTTATGGACTTTTTTAAAAAAATGAAATTGATTATTTTTGCAACAACTTGAAAAACGATGTTAACTCCTAACTCATATTTCTCAATGCAAATTATGGTGAAGCATTCTATGCATCTGAATTGCACAAAAGGCCACATTTCAAACTAGTGGCTTTGGACCCATGTTTCTCCTGGCATCTTTTCAGCTTTGTTAACTGCAGATTCCTATACAATTCTTCTACATCATTTTAACTAAAAATTCTGTTAACCATATTGAACACATTTCTTGATATTTTATTACCATTAAGAGATCTGCAAAATAACAAGTCTTTTCTAACATCATTTTCAACAATATATTGCAATATGTAGCCTTATGATCATCTTTTACTATATCTTGTTCCATCCCTTTACAATGCTAAATTTTAGTTTCTCATTGTCTTGCGAAAAGTCTTCGAACATATGAGCAATTCTTTTCATCATATGATCTGTTAGAATCATTTGAAACTATTTTGTATAACTAATTGAGCATTGTTTCAACTTATCAATAACTTCAGGTAACACCAGTGTTTCTCCCATTAAGCAATCTTACATGATGCAAGGAACATTTTCAATGTTTCCCCCACACTTAGCACACATAATAAGCACATAATAAATGCTTGTTGATTAATTGGTGCCGTATAAATGTTTTTTTGAAGAAAATTTGGTTTTGCTCATTAAAAGCAGATCCTTTTTCAGGGGAAATTGTCTTGCCAAGGTATTCTGCCTGTACCCTTTCAAAGATTTCCTTTCAGTTTGTTAAATACCCTGTCTACAGCTAAAGCACCTGTACCAGGCAAACACAATTGTCTTTACTCTCTTGTCAGTAACAGTATTCATGAATCTCATCAATAAACATAGCAAATTATATTTTCTGCATTTGGGCTTTTTATTGTCTATTTCTGCATTTCCACAACTTAAAACTATTCTCTTTGCTTGGATTAATTTTACCTGCTCCAATGGATTTTCTCTTTGAGCTGCATATTTATTCTTCATAATGTGACATGTCATTTTAAAGAGATTAAGCCCCCAAAATGTAATTTAAAGTTAACTATCGAACCTTTCAAGTGAGTATATGCCTTATCAATTTTTTAAAAATTTGCATTTTCAAAAAAACAGCATATTGTATGATTTGGGGGGGGCGGGGCAATGAGGGTTAAGTGACTTGCCCAGGGTCACACAGCTAGTAAGTGTCAAGAGTCTGAGACCGAATTTGAACTTAGGTCCTCCTGAATCCAGGGCCGGTGCTTTATCCACTGCACCACCTAGCTGCTCCCTTTTATGATTAATATTGTGAGATTTATGTTATCATGGTATTTTAAACTTAGACTTGAGGATTTAAAATTTTTGCGCATGCTTAATGCTCAGATTCAGTAAGCAGCAGGAGATCTCACAACTCATTTGTGTCATACTTAAAACAAGTGACTGGGATGGTGGCAGCTTATAGCTGTTGATAAGGGCTGACTCAAATTTGATCTCATTTTTGCATACTGTGTTACAAACTGTACTTTGTTGGAGTTACTTGTCTTGTTCTCAACTTGAAAATTTTGGCCACTTTATTACCCACTCCCCTCTCAAGGGTTACTTCAGAAAATTGCAATAGAGGCTCATGTTGGCTGAATTATTCAATGGAGTGCTCTCTTCCAGGTCTTGCTGAGAGACTCAGAAACGAATGTATTTAGCAGAAAATTTGGCTAGGGATAGAAAATAGCATATATTCACTGAGATAGCGATATCTAGGTTGAAGAAATGAGCACAAAAGGGAAAGAAGTGGCCAATTGAAGCAGGGGAGATAGTGGAAGAAGAGAGGAGTCTGAAGAGAGTGGGAGATGATTCATCAGCTTGAATCCTGCCTCAGACACTAGCTGTGTGTGACCTTGAGCAAGTCACAACCTCTCAGCCTCTGTAAGATGTGGGGAATCATAGCATCTGCCTCACGGGGTTGTTGTGAGGATCACATCATTTAAAACAAAACATAAAACTCTTCTTGGTGGACTAACTTGGTGTCCGTTGGAAGAAACTGATTCAGGCAAAGGTCCTGGGGAATCACTAGGGGTCGCTGTTGATCACTGTGTGAAGCTTTTTTCCTTCTACCTCCCAGGACTGTCCAGTCCATTGCGTACCACAGGCCTGGGCTACATATACTCTTTCTACCTTATATACTCCTTATGCACACAAAACCTTGTTCTACGGTTCACAATGAGGGGCGAAGAGGAGGAGGAGGAAGCAATCAAGGTTTTTTGAAAAGGTGTCAGGAAATTCTGAAGCTGCTTCCCCTTGATTGCATTTCTGATCCCTTAACACCATCCAGTCTCTTATTAAAATCTTTAGGGAAATATGTCATTTTTATTTCATGTAGCCAAGCTCATCATAACATTCTCGTAGCTTTTACATATTTGATATTTATACTTTAATAACTGACTGTAGAGATGCGAGGAACAACCTCTAAGCAGCATTTAAATTCAAATTGAATTCTCTCTAGGGCTGGTATGGATTTGGGTTTGCTGTTCTGTAGCCATTTTATAGTTGTTGCAGGATCCATCAATCAACCAGTGTTTATTAAGCCCTCAGTATATGCCAGGCATGGCTCTAAGTACTCAGATCATAAAGATCAAAATGACAGCCCCATCCCCCAGAGAACTTACCTTCTAGGGTGGATGGGATTCATGTACAGATAAGTTCATAAAAATATACAAAGTAATTGGGGGGAGCACTACCTAACCCCCCTCCTTTACCTTGATGCATGATATTTTGCTGTTTTATGACAAATTTTTACAGAAAGTGACCTTAAGTGACTGGCTGATTGGTTAACTCTGATAATAGTCCAGACACAGAATCAAGGCATTTGAAGGTTAGCAGGGTCCTCAGCAATTATCTAGGCAGCTAAGGTAGTATAGTACATAGAATGATGGATCTGGAATCAAGAAGACCTGTGTTCAAATCCTGCCCCAGGTCCTGTGTGATGTTGGGCAATTCATTTAACCTCAGTCTCACTTTCCTCATCTATAAAATGGGGATAATGATAGCATTTACCCTTATAGGGTTGTTGAGAGAATCAAATGAGATAACATGTAAAGAAGCCCTTTGCAGACCTCAAAAAATATAATATAAATGTTAGCTATCTTTATCCAGTCCAACCCATACACCAAAGGAATCTTAACTACAACATATCTGACAAGTGGTCAAGTCTTTACTTGACGAACTTAGGGTGGGTGTAGAACTCACCATTTCTTGAGGCAACAATCCTGTGAAACCACTGGCTGTGGAAATTTAAATTGGAGATGCTGTAGCTGCAACATTCTTCAAGCAAGGAGGGCCCAGCTGATGAGGCTTGACTGACATCTGGAAGAGAGAAAGGGCATAGCAATGAATGAATTAAGAAAAAAAAAATTTACTACACACTTACAGGGACTGAGGATTACAAATACTAAAATCAAGATAGTCCTTGCTTTCAAAGAGATTACATTTATTAAAGTAAATTTTTTTGTCAATTAAGCATTTTCTTTCTCTTTTCCCTCCTGCACCCCAACTTGGGGGGAAAATTTAAAACCCTTGTAACAAACATGCACACACATTCCCATATTGGCCATGCCCCAAAATATCATCATTGGCTCTCTGGAATCATGTTTGGTCATTGAATTGATCTGAGTTCCTCAATCAAATTTATTTTTTTACAATGCTGTTGTTATAGTATACATTTTCTCCTGGTTCTGCTCATTTTCATTCTTCATTAGTTTATACAAGTCTTCCCAGGTTTATCTGAAACCTAAGGAGCTGATGTGCTAATTGAGGAAGACAGCATGCATAATATAGGCATGCTTTGAATCGGGGAATCACAGGAATTGTGACTATAGCTATAGGTCAGTTGATGGAGACATGTCCTTGACAGGAAGAGTAGTGTTGATTTCATTACTGTTCCCACCACTAGAGTTGGAAGGGAGGAGTGGGCTGGATTCAAAGGATACAGAGACAGTAAAGCAGTTTGTGAAGGGCAATCCAGTATTTATTAAAAGAAATATGTGTTGGGGGCAGGTAGGTGGCACAGTGGATAAGGCACCAGCCTTGGATTCAGGAGGACCTGAGTTCAAACCCAGCCTCAGACAAGTACTTACTAGCTGTGTGACCCTGGGCAAGTCACTTAACCCCCATTGCCCTGCAAAGAAAGAAATATGTGTTGGGGGCAGTTAGGTGGCACAGTGGATAAAGCACTGGATTCAGGAGGACCTGAGTTCAAATCCGACCTCAGACACGTGACACTTACTAGCTGTGTGATCCTGGGCAAGTCACTTAACCCTCACTGCCCCACAAAAAAGAAAGAAATATGTGTTTATTTGGTGCCCAACTATATGCCAGGCGCTGTGCTAACCCTGATAATTACAAGTACAAAATGATAATATTCCTTCATCTATATAAAGAAAGAGGATAGGGCTAGAGACATCTGGAGAGCATGCCAGAAAGTTAATCAGTGGTCAGGGCTAAAGAGCAAACTGTACATACTTCCTAAGATAGGACTGGAGAGGGGAATGGGAAGTGGGAAAATGTGACAGTTGGCTCCAGACTGACTGTCAGGCTGGGGAAGAAATGAAAGATGATCTTGGGGCCGCTAGGTGGCGCAGTGGAGAAAGCACTGGTCCTGGATTCAGGAGGACCTGAATTCAAATGTAACCTCAGACACTTGACACTTACTAGCTGCGTGACCCCGGGCAAGTCACTTAAACTTCATTGCCCCGCCAAAAAAGAACAAACAAAAAAGACGATCCTAACTTTTCCCTATTGTGTGTTTCCCCCCATTTATAGTTTCAGCGTAATGCTCCAGAGAACATATGATCATAGATCTAAGTCACTCCATGAAGTAAGGCTACCCTGCTCCCCTTTCCAAGGATGACTACTTGTAATTGGGGTGGACTCTTCTTCCTCCACAACTGAATTTGTTTGGGCACCAGAATTCCTTGTACCTGAGGACCACTCTCCTGTGGACCCCCAGGAAAACTACCCCAATTTCAAAGCACTCTGTTGACCAGCACCTACCAATTTTTAAAAAATTCATTCATTCATTCATTTATTCATTCATTCATTCATACAACTATTTGTTTATACATTTATTCATACATTCATATATTTATCTATTTGTTTGTTTATTTTTGCAGAGCAATGAGGGCTATGTGACTTGCCCGGGGTCCCACAGCTAGTAAGTATCAAGTGTCTTAGGTCGGATTTGAACTCAGGTCCCCCTGAATCCAGGGGCAGTGCTTTATCCACCGCACTGCTTAGCTGCCCCCATTTTTATTTTTTACAGTCAGCCAGAGCACACAGTTCAAAACAAAAAGGCATTTAACCAACTAGCATATTGAAAAGAATGGATCCCTCAGACATACTTATAGTCAGAAGAACTCACATGTATGTCTTCTGTGAAATGAAATTGGACTTGGTGACCTCTACAGTTGCTTCCAATTTTCTTGATCCTATGACATGCTGCTTTAAAAAAAAAGATTGTTATTGATACCTTGCATCACCTAGATTTTCTCTTCCCTTCCCTCTCCAAGAGAGCCAACCTTTATAACAATTTAAAAAGAAAAAGAAGAAACCAATCAAAGCATTTTTAAAAATCTGGCAATATGCAATGCTCTCCACTTGAGAACCCCAACTTCTACCTAGGAAATCTGGGGAGACCTGGTGTCATATCTTCTCTTTGGGGCCAAACTTTTGATAGTTTTGTGATGGTGATTTTTTTAATATTTATGCTGTTGTATTCATTGCGTATATTATTTCCTTGGCTCTTTATATTTTCTTGACTCTTCACTTTGTATCTGCTCATGTAATTCCATGCTTCTCTGTATTTTTCAAATAAATAGTTGTTTTCTCAGTAGGGAGATTAAACTTTTACTTTAATAGGTATAAGGCATAGTTTCTTAAAACACAGTAGTACTCCATCAAAATTGCGTACCATGATTTGTTTAATTATTTCCCAGCTGATATGGGAATATACTTTGTTTCTAATTCTTTTCTACAACAAAAAATATTTCTATGAATATTTGAGTGTGTATTGGACTTTGCTTTCAGTGTTTGGCTTCCTTGGAGTATACGAAGTAGCCACAGTACATTCAAAGTACCTACAATAATCAATAGATGCAGCAACATAAAACCAACCCATGAAATTACATGCAAAGCACACTTTACATGGGAAAACACTGATAACACCTTTCATTACCATCACCAGATCTATAATTTGTCATCCCTCATCCTAAACTTGTTGAAGGCCCAGCATGGCTTATCAGCATTCCTTTTCTTTTCTTTTCTTTTTTTTTGCGGGGCAACAGGGGTTAAGTGACTTGCCCAGGGTCACACAGCTAGTAAGTGTCAAGTGTCTGAGGCCAGATTTGAACTCAGGTCCTCCTGAATCCAAGGCCAGTGCTCTATCCACTGCGCCACCTAGCTGCCCCGCTTATCAGCATTTCTAAGCCTCATGGGTTATTTAATGTACCCTAAGGATTTCCCCAGCTGAGGTGGTAGGCAGGGAATGTCTTGCCTCTGTATTCCGTCTTTCTTTTCCACACACATTCTCTCTCCCAGATGAGCTGTCATTGTACAGTCCTATACAAGGTGGTTGGGCAATGGTACACAGTATCTTCATGTGAAGAAGAAAGCTTATGAGTTCAGAAAGTCACTCTACAACTAGGAGACTCTTCTCAGCCTTTTTGATCTCTCTTCAGCCTTTGACACCATTACTCAGCTCTCTCTCTTCTCTAGGATTTTGTGACACTGTCCCCTTGTCTGATCACTCCACCTCCTTAGTCTCCTTTGCTGCATCTTCATCCAGGTCACACCCACTAACTCTAGATGTCTCCCAACTTTTTTTCTTGGACCCCCTTCTCCCTCTGTACTATTTCCTCTTACTGTCAAAGGTGCCACCCTCCCTCCAGTTACCTACAACCAAGGTGTTATATGTGATTCTTCATTTTCTCTCACCACCCTTCCCCCTCCACATCCAATCTGCCACCAGATCCTGTTGATTCTGCATTCATGACATCTCCTCTATGTCCCCTTCTTTAGCACTGACACCTCCCCAGTACAGGCCCTCATCTCATGTCTGGACTATTGCTAAAGCCTATTGATTGGTCTTACTGCCACAAGCCTCTCTCCACTCCAGTCTATCTTCCACTAAGTTGTCAAATTCATCTTCTTAATGCTCAGGTCTGACTATGCCACTATCATTCAGTAAACTCCGGTGGCTTCCAAGTAATAACCTCCAAGATAAAACCAATTCTTCTAGCATACAAAGCTCTTCATATTCTGGCCTCTCCCTATCTTTCCAGTCTTCATACCTTAATTCTGCCTCCCTAAAACAGCTCTGTGATTCAGTGACAGACTCTCAATCTCCTGATGCTCGCTGTCCCTTATGCCTGGAGTTTTCTCCCTCTTCAACCATTTCTCTCTCCCTTCTCCCCTTGCTCATCTGTCCCCTCTCCCCTCTTCCTTTTTCCCTTCCCTGTCTCTCTCCCTCCTGCCCCCCTCTCTCGACCCCCTCTCTCTTTTCCTCACTCTCTCTCCTCTCTCACCTGGTTTCTTTCCCTTACTTTAAGTCCCACCTAAAATTCTACCTTCTGGAAGAAGCCTTTCCTCAATCCCTTTAATGCTAGTGTTGATTATCTTCAGGTCACTTCATAAATTGCTTCTTTGTACCTAGTTGTTTGCATATTGTCTCCCCATTAGACTGTTAGCTTCTTGAGAGCAGGAACTGTCTTTCGTCTTTCTTTGTATCCCCAGAGCTCAATAAATGCTTCCTGACTTGACAAATCGGTATTTTCTTCTCCTCAGAATCTGTTTGGATCATTGTCCATCACTTCTTTCCACCTACTTGTCAGAGATAAATATCAGGCAGGAAATGTGGTGTAGTAGAAGGCTTACCTTCAAAGAACCTGTATTCAAGTGTTACCATAGACGTTTGTGAACACATGTGAACTTGGACAAGTCACTTGATATTCTTGGTCCTCGGTTTCTTCATCCAGAAAATGAGAGGGTTGGACAAGATGACCCTTAAGGTCCCCGCCAGCCCTAAATCTATGACCCATGTACTCTTTTATGGGCAATAGGTGATTTTGATGAATTGGCTTTATGCAGTCCCCACTATGCGCTAGAGCTATTCTATAAGCTGGCACTTTGTCTGGTCTTTTAACTCCTTGATATAGACTAGCTTTCCATTGATCTGCTAACTTTTGTGTTTTCTGAATGCAAAGCTGTCTTCACCTAGCGGCAATTCTTGAAAATGAATTCAGGCATCCTACTATTATTTATGTCAGAGCTTCTCTGAGCTGTAGTCAAGCCTCCTGGCAGGCTCTCTTTAGCTTCTCTCTCAGCTGAGAGAGTGACTAGTTGTGAGCTCTTGTGTCCTCTTCATCTTCTGAGATGCAAAAGTATAAACCTCGAAGTAGGCATGGCTCGCACCCAAACCTAAGCAAGTATGATATGGAGCCAATGACATCCTTTTCTGCTGAAGTTTTATGTGTGTTCTGGAAATGTCATATATCGATGCCACCGAGATTTTTGTTCAAATCTCAGTGTTCTTAACATGTTCGTTAACGTTCAGTGGAAACACTCCCATTGTGGGTCTCCTTGGGAAGGGGATGTTGTAATTCTAGACTTCTCAATACCTGCCAAAGCTAACATTCCCCCCAGGAAGCTCTCTCTCCAACTTTCTACCTTTGCGAGAATGGATCATGCCAGGGAATCCATAAACTGAGACAAACTTCTCCCACAATACATTAGCAGCTGTGGAAGCTCTCTGGTTAGAAATGCCTGTGTGTACCTGGTGCAATGATCAGTTACCCCAAAGATATGACAGTGCTCTTCTTCCAGAAATCAAAAGCCAATGCTGACAAGTTCCAAATACTTACTAATGTTTATATTTTCTAAATAGGCAACACAAGTTGGTGGAACCTTTCTTTGAACACATTGAACTTACTTCAGCTGTCAGGATGTTCACATCTAATATAAAAATGGCAGGTCTATGGTTGGCATGGGTAGTAGACATCTGATCTGGGATCTAGCCCACTCCATCTCCAAGAAAGACTGCAATTTCCACCTTTGTAGGAGTAAGGAAGGCTGTGGATGAGTGGACCACTCCTTCACTTTCTTGTCTCAAAGAGTGGTTGGTATTGGGCTACAATTACATTGATCTAACATATCAATCAAAAATTGAAAATCTAAGGGTATGACTCTATTGAGGTTGAGAAGGAACACCAACACTTTCCCTGGTTTCTCTCAAAGGGGAAGGTAATGATTAACTGAATCTTGACAACTTGGCTCCCTCCCTCCAAATAAATAGTGTACACACACACACACACACACACACACACACACACACACACACACACAATCTCAGATAGTAAGCAACCTCAAATGAAGTTATATAGACTAAAATAGATAAAAGAGAACACGAGTAAATGAACTCTTCAATTTGGGAGTGAGCTTGACTGAGCAGAGAATCATCTTACCAGGACAGTCTGCTCTTAAAAGCCTCTAGGGTTGCAGGTGCTGGAAAATCTGTCTTTCCTACATATCTGTGATTCCAGGGAGATTTCCAACTCATCATTCAAAAGTTCTCTTTTGCTCCCCGCCCCCCCCCCGCCCCCATGATTTCTCTTGAACCCTTCTACTTCTTTCACTAATGTCACTGAATCTGAAGTATCTCCTCCACTTACACAAGTTTCTTGAAGCAGTTAATAGCATTTATTAGGTACCTACTATATGCCACACACTGTGCTAAGTGCTAGGGATACACAGAAAGACAAAAAAACGGTCCTTGTTCTCAAGTTGCTCATGTAATCATGTAATCAACTATGTACAAAGAAGCTATATATGAAATAAATTGCACATAATCAACAGAGGCAAAGCACCTGCATGAAGGGGGATCAGGAAGGGCTCCTTCTAGATAGATCTTAAAAGGAGTGGAGAGACGAAGAGGGAGAACATTCTAAGCATGGTGGACAGGCAGTGACAATGCCGGGAGTCCTGGGTGAGGATGAGCAAGGAGGCCAGTGTCACTGGGTCTCAGAACAGGTGGACTGAGGGGAAAGAAGTAAAGTATAAAGACGACTGGAAAGGTGGGAAGGGCCCAGATTAGGGAGGGCTTTGAATGCCAAGTAGAGGATTCTATATTTGATCCTAGGAAGGATAGAAAGGCATTGGAATTTGTTAAACAGGGAGGTGATACAATCAGACCTGGGCCGTGTAGGAAGATGAATCTGACCATTGAATGAAGGATAGGCTGGAGTGGGGAGAGATGTATCAGGGAGACCAACCATCAGGCTATTTCAATAATCCAGGCAGGAGGTGATGAGCTCTTGCACCAGGGTGGTGGCAGTGTCAGAAGAGACAAGGAGGCATATATAAAATGTTAGGAAGGTAGAATCAACAGGACTTGGCAACAAATTGGGTATAGGGGTGAGTGGGGGGAATCAAGGATGACACCTTGGTTGTACGTGGGGAGGGTTGGGAGGGTGGGTGGAGGGGAGAAAGATAATGAGTTCCATTTGGGATATTTTAAATTTCAGATGTCTATAAGACATCCATCTCAGCCAATCAAGAGTCACTTCCCCACATCATCCATATGTAAGAAGACATTTTGCAGCTGGTCAAAGTTGACTTTTTCTGAGTTGTGCCACCCAACATGCTCTCAGTCCTGTTGTTCAAATGCTGCCCTTTTTTTCGGAAATTCCCTCAAGCCAGAATTGCTATTCTTCCATATGATGTTTTGTGAAAAGTTCCCTTAGCTCAGTCTCTCCTTGTGATCTCTGCCTCCTCTAAGTCATTCTGACCTCCTTGAGGGTTTTGCTCCTTTGAGTTGTACCAAATCTTTTTTTTTTTTTTAAACTGGTCTCAATAGTAGGCTGTCCACTTCCATCATAGATTCAGGGAGTGATAACCCCTTGTGTTAAATGGTGTTGCTAAACCTGGCAAATGCCATTTCAGTGTTCATTTATCATTTTGGGGGGGGCGGGGCAATGGGGGTTAAGTGACTTGCCCAGAGTCACACAGCTAGTAAGTGTCAAGTGTCTGAGGTCGGATTTGAACTCAGGTACTCCTGAATCCAGGGCCGGTGCTTTATCCACTGCGCCATCTAGCCGTCCCACATTTCAGTGTTCAAGGGAGACCCGTAGCATCCTTCTAACTTTCTAAAATACTCCTGATGTGATTTCAGTCAGTCAGTCAGTCAATAAACATTTATCAGGCACCTCCTGTTTACCAAGAATGTGCTAAATGCTGGAGATACAAAGAAAAACACAAGACAGCGCCTGCCCTCCCAGAGCTCACCATCTGGTTTTCTTGCCCTCAAATACTGCACAAATTCAAAAGCAGGGTCTCTGATACTTTCCACCAAATGATATATTTTATATGGCGTAAATGTTCGCCAGTTGGTTCATAGTTCCACTCCAATCTCTACAGTCTCTGCTTGGTTTTGTTGTCCCCTCTCCTCCCCCCACCCTCCACTAGGAGGACAGGGGTCTTGTTGAGAAGTTTCCTAATGTGGGTCTCTAATATTTTTGTGCTATAGGTGAACCATACTCATCACTACCAGGGGTGAGGCATTTTCCCGTGATGTCTGCTTGCCTTATGGTTTTTCCCCTGGCAAGCCGCTCTGCCCATGAGAGCTTCCAGCCTTCTAATCAACTCCTCATCCTCAGGGGACAGGGGCATCTGAAGATAAGGTTCCAGGTACTATTTCTACTGTCGCTCAAACAGGACTTTTAGAATGATCAACTGCCTAGTAATTCACAAAGTACAACCTGGAATGATGTCTCCTGGTCTGACTTTGGGCAAGACATTTCACCTCTGTGGCCTTCAGATTCCCCATCTGTCAAATGACTGGGTTGGACCAGGTGGCCCCTGAAGTACCTTCCGGCTCCAGATCTCTGATCTTGGCAACCTATGACCCTGATACAGATTGCTGCATGTCTCTCCAGCTGCTTGGCTACCCTCTTCAGTGATCTTACAGTGGCCTTATTAAAAGGAAAAACCCAACCCAACCCAAACCAAACCAAGCAATGAAGGTCTGTTCTACTCCTAAGATCAAGAAACTGCTACCTGTTTCTTTATTCATTACATCCCAATATTAACCAAATATAAACATCTGGATTTATTTGTTTGTTTTTTCAAATAATCCCAATATCAAAATTGTATTTAGCAAACCAATAATGTTAAACTAAGTACATGAGGTGGGGTTAGGAGTTGGGGAATGAACATTTATTATGCACCAACTAATGTTCCAGGCGCTGTGCTAGGCACTTTCCAGACATTATCAAAGTATAACATATTATTATAATGTAATATGATGTTATTACATAGCACATAGTTCTTATAATCATATCATAATATAATCATGATTATATTACATATAATTATCTGTAATTCTGTTATATTATGTTGTGTCATGTCATCTTATGTTGCAGTACATTACATTATAATAAATATTCTTGATTCTCACAACAACCCTAGAAAGTAGGTGATGTCATTATCCCCATTTTATAGGCAGATAGAGGTTAAGTGTTTTTCCCAGGGTCACACAGCTAGGGAGTGTCCGAGGCCAGATTTGACTCCAGGCCCAGCACTCTATCTACTGCCCCACGCAGCTGCCAAGATCTTGCAGTGATACGTTAGTAAATCAATAATAACTTGTGATAGAAATATAGCAAATAAAACTGTAAGGCAGACAGGCAATTGATGGTGTGAACATGGCCACTGTAACCACCTCCATATTCCAATGGTTGCTGTCCTTCGTTCTCAAAGATGGCCCAAATGACATCACTTATGTTGGGGTCAAGGTAGGTGTGGCTGACTGTGGCTGACCTGACCAACATGAGCTTGGAAGGCTCTACCACAGGTTGGGCACAAATAGCTCATACAAACATAGTTCATATAGTTGGTATGTGAATAGGCCAGCAATGGCCACCAAATCAGCCACCCAGGCACCCGAGCATTATCTTATCCCACGTATAGCTGAATGAATCATGCAGCAGTGTGAGCAGCAGCAGTAGCACTGATGTGCATCCTCACACTATTCTTGTCCTCATCACTGGGGTATTGCTGTGGTCTCCTGGCCTCATCTTCCTCCCCTTGCCAGTCTATCCTCCAATGAGCTGCCAAGATGATTCTCCTAATACATAGGTCAGACCATGCTGCTTCCTTACTCAATCAACTCCAGTAACTCCCATTAACTGTCAGGCCCAATATAAAGTCCTCTGTTTGGCATTTCAAGGTGTCAACGTGTATTTATTAAGCACCTACTATATTCCCGGTACCATGCAAAGAAAAGCAAAAGACAAATCCTTGTTTTTAAGAAACTGAATCTAACAGGGGAGATAACTTGGCCCTTTCCTGCCTTTTGACTCTTCTAAGCATATTCCTCCCCTTTGTGCCCTCTGTGATGTAGCTACAGTGACCTGCTTAATGTTCTGCATACATACTACCCTCTATCTCCCACCTCTTTGTCTTTGCACTGGCTATGCCCCATGCCTGGTGTGCCTTTTCTCCTCACCTCCACTTCTTAGAATTCCTGCTTTCTTTTAAAACTCATCTCAAGAGCCACTTTCTACCTGTTGGCTTTCCTGATTGGCCCAGCTGTTAGTGCATTCCCTCCTCAAACTACATTGGGTTTATATTACACAAGAGCAGCAGCATGGACTAATGGTAAAGTCGGCCTAATTGCTTCCTAAAAGCAAGAAAGATTTGCCTTCAAGTCCTACCCTCTGACACAGAGAGGCTCTGGCATCCTGGGCAAGTCACTTCTTAGTGCCCTAAGAAGGGATGTTGTGAGGTTCAAATAAATAGTGTAGATAAAGCATTTTGCAAATCTTAAAGTACCATGTGAATAATAAATATTAATTATATTAGCATAATTGATTAATATATTTAATAATAATCATTATTATCATTAGCCCAGTCACCAGGCCTCTTGTCTAGTAAGGCCTTCATTCCTTGAACCTTCTATTGCAGTCCTCCCCAGATTAAGCAATTTCAGAGTGTGCTGATAAATATTTAACAACCAGAATCTCCTATGTACACACACACACACACACACACACACACACACACACACACACACACACACACACACACACACACACTTTTTTGGGGGGGACAGTGAAGGTTAAGTGACTTGCCCAGGGTCACACAGCTAGTAAGTGTCAAGTGTTTGAGGCCAGATTTGAACTCAGCAGGGCCGGTGCTCTATCCACTGTGCCACCTAGCTAGCTGCCCCTATACACAAACTTTTAAGTGTAATCTATATTACTTGCATTCTCTTAAGTCTAAACAATCAATAAGATAATAAATCAAGCCCTGATCTTTAGACACTGCAGATTGTAAATGCTCACATGGAAAATGTAACAGCCAGTTAGAGCTGGCTCTAGCATAGCCCTGGCCCTGAACAATGCTCTAAGACTAGTTTTATAGAGAAGGAAGTTCCCTCTACAGATATAATCAGTGGCCCATAGCTGTACGTTCGTTCGTCTCTCCCCCCATTCCCATTAGAATGTCACCTCTCTGAGGACAGTGTTTCAGTTTTGACTTTACATCTCCAGAATTGATCAGGATAAGAGCTTAACAAATGTTTGTGTGTTGCTTGATTGGCATCAGGGGAAAGCAAGGAAAGCCTTGGGCACATTTGTGTGGACACCCTCCTCCCATTCCAGAAAACTTAGGGGAAGAGAAAGATGAGAACTGCTCAGAATGGGCTGAGACTGCATGGTTGAAAGGGCCCCCCACCGTTCTTCCTCCAAGAGACCACAGATCCAATCTGGTATTTCTGTATTTGAGTTACTTCTTGCATTCAATCACAAATGAACATTTGTGCATGTGTATTTGCATTTTGTAAGAGTCCTTCCTTTTACTCAGCTGTTCTGTCCTGATGAAATGATTCACTATTTGATTTATGTTGTTGTTTAGTCATTTCATTCGTGTCCGATTCTTCGTGACCCCATTTGGGGTTTTTTTGGCAGAGATACTGGAGTGGTTTGCCATTTCCTTCTCCAGCTCACTTTATACAGATGAGGAAACTGAGGCAAACAGGGTGAAGTGACTTGCCCAGGGTCACACAGCTCGTAAATGTCTGAGGTCAGATTTGAACTCAGGACGATGAGTCTTCCTGACTCCAGGTCCTTCACTCTGTCCACTGTGCCACCTAGCTGCCCCTTCGATTTATGGTTCCTGGTCCATTAGCAGCCAGGTGGCACTGAAAGATGGAGAGCTGGGCCTGGAATGTGGACTTCAAATCCAGCCTCTTGCTCTGTGACCCTGGGCAAGTTACTTAACCTCTGTCTACCTCAGTTTTCTTGTCTGTAAAATGAGGGTAATAACAGCACCTACCTCTCAAGGTTGCTGTAGGGATCAAATGAGAGAATATTTTTATAGCACTGTGCAAACCTAAAAGTTCAATATACATGCTAGCTATTATGGTTATAGAGAATCCACTAGATTAGAGGCTTACATCTTATTTTAATAACTGGGTTGCCTGCAAACATTCCACACGGAACCTGGGGGGGCAGCAAGGGGTCAGAGCCTTGTGTGGGACTGATTGTGCACCCCTAGACTCAGGGTTGGATGTATTTATTGTAACCTATTCTAATCTCTGAGGATCACAGATTCAGACCACAAAGAAATTTAGAGGCCATCTATTTTTTATTTCTGTGTCAGTTCTTTATTATTACACTAATAAGGACAACAGAATTCGTTTTTTATTGTGCAGTGTAGGTTTTGGGGGGAGGGGAGTAAAGGGGAAAATGACAATATAGCAGAAAAGAAGGAACCCAGAGACAAGGCCTGCATTTCTTCAAGTCACCTTGACTTCTGATCCCCCAAGAACTTCCAGCCATAGTGAGTGAAAGACAGTGACTTACAGGCATCCTTTTCACACTTTCAAATTGGGTCTGACTGTAGAATAGTAATCCTTCAAGCCCCTTCCCCCAACTCTAATAAAAACATGACCAATCCTAATCCCAAGTGAAAGGGCAAGATACGAAACTGGGGGGCACAGGCAGGTTGTACCCACCTGGGTGGGTGACTGAGCCATTAAAAACGGAAATGGAGGGCTCTGAGTGGGAGGGGATTCAACCAGCCTTCCCTCGCTCTGTTGCTGGTTTTACTTGTTTCGCTGCCTCCAGCTGGGACAGTAGCTCATCCCACTGGACAAACTGCTGGGAGAGGAGGATCGTCATCTTGTTGTGTTCCTCCAGGAGTGAGGCCATTTATTCTGACTCACTCATTTTTCAGGAGAAGAAATCGTGGCACGGGGCAGCTAGGTAGTGCAGTGGATAAAGCACTGGCCTTGGATTCAGGAGGACCTGAGTTCAAATCTGGCCTCAGACACTTGATTGACACTCGCTGTGTGACCCTGGGCAAGTCACTTAACCCTCATTGCCTCGCCAAAAAACAAAAAAAGAAAAGAAAGAAAATAATAAAAAGAAATAAAAAGAAACAGTGAAGGGGGAGAAGAAATCGTGGCCCAGAGAGGCTAAATCATTTGCTTGAGGTCACACCAGTAGGTAGCAAGTAGCAGAACCAAGGTCTAAACCCTCGTCCTCTAGTTCATACCCAGTATTCCTTCCCACTATACCAACATCAAGGGCGTCCACATTTGTCATACACACTTTAGTAGTTGGTCCAAGGGTAAGCATCATCCCACCAGCCTCTAAAATCCATGAGTTGGTGCTACCTGATTTGTATCACTGAGATTGAAGGTCACCAGTTCTAAGGGTTTGCTGCCTGGCTTTTGATCCTCTACTTTGTCATGATCTCTGTGTTCACAGACTCATGACAGCTCACCTGGCTTCTCACCTTGAGCTCTGTCTTGACTATTTCTGGGCACTCCTCAGCTCTGGTCTGTTCTCAAGCTTGGCTTCTCACTTTCAATACCAGCTCAGCCTTAGCTCCTTAGACCCTGGCTTCCCACCGGCTCTGAAATTCATGACCACCCCTGGTCCTAGTGAGACAGCAATCTCCTCCTGTCAACCTTGAAAGCGGAAAAGTGGGGAGAGGGACCGGAATGCTGGTGGTTTCCTCTGGGATCAAAAATCAAGTCACAGAGAAGATATGAGCTGCTTCTCCACTTGAGGTCTCTTCCCTAAGACCCTCACGGGAGGAGTTAGTCCTTCCCCCACCTCCCTTAGCCATCCCAGGCTACTTTCTCAGAGCAGCAAAGCGATGGCAGATCAAGCTGGGCTGAGTAAGGTGGACACTCTCATAGCTTCTAATATTACTGACAAAGTCTGAGAATAAATCCACATCCAGTCACCAGTATCTATCATGGGAAACCTTGTGATTCTGATAAAGCCCTAATACAGCGTAGAATGTGTGGGGGTTTACTGACTCTCCGCTCCTAATAATCTCCTCAAGTCTCAGCAAGAATGTGGCAGTGGCAGGCAGGCAGGGGGGCTGCCTAATCCCATTCCTCCCCAAAGAAATTTACAAACAAGTAGTAGGGGGGGGGCGGGGAGTGAATAGAATGGGGACCGTATTTTGTTTTAATTTTTCTTTTGGTGCTAAATGTTTCCCTTTTCTCTTAGTGTTGAAATTTCCCAAATTCTCCATGGGAATCCATTCCAAAATTGGTGTGTGTGTGTGTGTGTGTGTGTGTGTGTGAGAGAGAGAGAGAGAGAGAGAGAGAGAGAGAGAGAGAGAGAACAAGAAGGGGAGATTGCAGATGTAGGTCCACCTCCCCAACTCTTTTTTTTTTTTTTTTGGTGAGGCAATTGGGGTTAAGTGACTTGCCCAGGGTCACACAGCTAGTAAGTGTCAAGTGTCTGAGGTCGGATTTGAACTCAGGTCCTTCTGAATCCAGGGCCAGTGCTCTATTCACTGTGCCACCTAGCTGCACACTGCCTCCCCAACTCTTGGTCATCTCTTAGCCTTGCAGATAGAATCAGCAGGTCTCATTGTTTGGAAGTTGAATAGAACTGGTACTGACAAAGTCCTTTCTCTATTGGCCTAGGCATATGCTGGTACAAGGGCCAAGCCTGGAGAGTCAGGGGACCTGGGTTCAAATCCCACCTTTGATACTTAGTCTTGGGCAAATAGATCAACTTCCTTGGACCTCAGTTTCCTCTGCTGCAAAATGAGTGGGTGAGACGGCGGGGTGGGGGAGGGGGGAGCGGAGCTTTTAAGATCTCTTCCACCTCTAGATCTAAGAGTCTATGACTCTCAAAGCAATTTTTGAGTGCATTCAGTTCAGCCATTTAAAAAAAAAAGTATTAAAGGAAGAGAAGTGCTGCTGCAGGCAGGGTGGACAGTTTGCTGGTCTCCTCAAACATAAACTGGCTGTGTGACCCTGGACAGCTCTCTAAGGCTGTGTAAGTTACAGAAGTTGCCACTCTGCATTGGGAGAGGGAGTCTCATCACTGGGAGCTCCTCAGAGCAATGAAATCATAGGTCTGGACCAAACAACAGCAGCAGATTGAAGTTGAGGGTAATTTTTCAGGTTCAGCACCTCACAAAAGTGGGACGATCACAGAAGTAATGGTGTTCCTTTTTTGTTCATAGTCATATTTTTTTCATCTCAAAAAAAAAAAGGTTTGTTAGCACAATTAAAAACATTTTCTGAAAAATTATAGTCAGAAAGTAGCTTCTTAACATGGAAGAATATCAGTTGTAGCACTATAAACAATGTTTGGAAATGAATGGACAGCTTGATTGCTAAGTATTCATTTGATTAAGGACAATCTATACGTTGGTTGTATGCAATTGTGACTGTTGCTTTATAGAGATTGAGTCCCTAGGTCCTCATGGTTGGGTTGTGGGCTGCATTGTTGCGTTAAAAATCGATTAAAATGGGGCAGCTAGGAGGCGAAGTGAATAAAGCACCAGCCCTGTATTCAGGAGTACCTGAGTTCAAATCCGGCCTCAGACACTTGACATGTACTAGCTGTATGACCCTGGGCAAGTCACTTAACCTTCATTACCGGGGGGCGGGGGGGGGATAAAACAAATAACAACAACAAAAAAAACCAAACCAACAAATAACCCCCCAAAAGAAAAACAAAAACAACAAAAACTTTTAAAATGAAGTCTTTTTTCTTTATACTCATCTCCTTAATGACCCTCCCTCAATAGAATCTTCTCTTAAAGGAGTTAAGCAAAACAAACCTCACTTTTACCCTCTATGACTGGAGGTCAGGGTTTTGTGCTTCCAGGTTTCTATTTAAGGAGGGAGCTCAGCACCAGTCCTCTCTCCATTTCCCATCTGCTACACTGCTTTTGGATTTCTCCACTCCAATGACTTTCTCCCTTTTCCCCTGCTTTCTTGGGTGGTCTGTTACCTCCCATTAGATTAGTAGATCCTTGAGGGCAGGGACTGTCTTTGTTTTTATTTGTACTTATCTCCCCAGCACTCGGTGTGGCCTTTAGCAGGTGCTTAATAAATGTTTATTGACTCTGAAAGGAGGGGACTAGCCCAGGGAAAAAGGGGACTACCAGAGGTTTTGTTTTCACTTTCACCAATCAAAACAGCCCCAGGCCCCAGAGCAGGAGTTCAAAGCTCAGAGCTCAGAGGGAGGTGGGTTCCAACCTGGATCCTCTGCATTGCAGATTGCTCTTTATATTGGTTTGAATTTGGATTTCTCTTAAAGGTGGTTTCCCTTACCTTATTGTGATCTTTGTGTATCGAGGCTGGTCTGAAGAGCATTAGCAACATTTTAGGCACCTAAGTGACTAGAAAGCCAAGCCAACATAGCCAGAGGCCACCAGGAAGTTTTGCCTGGGAAGCTCAGTTTAAGCCTTTTTTGGTATCCTTACCCACCCACGCCTCAGACCAATCAAGTAGCCAGACCCTAGCTGAGGTAAGGAGGAAGAGGGAAACCCGGGTAAATACTGGTCCTATCGAACAAGTTTACCACTTATTTACTCCCTTTAAGACCTTGGCCCAAGTCATTTCCACTCTAGGAGGCTCATTTTCCTGATATGTAAAATATGGTGGGGTGGACTAGGTGACTTCTAAGGTCCTTTCCAGCTAAGGCTGGACATCCTGTGTTCCTTTGAAAGCATGGTTCATTTTCTGTTTTTCTTTTAAAAACTTTTATTCATTCATTCATTTGATTATTCACTCATTCATACATTCATTTACTCATTTATCTATTCATTCATTCATTCTGTTATTAACTTATGGAATAAAACAAGCATTTCATAACATAGTATAATAAAAAAGATGATTGCACATGAAACTGCAAATCTATTATATACATCTTGCTATTTCTTTTAAATATATAATAAAGTTATCATATAAATTTTTTCTTCTTTTTTTTCCTTCCCTCTCCCCACCCCTCTCCCCTCGAGATGGCTACTGAATTCTTTTTTTAAACTTCTAGGTGGGATCCCTTTCTAGCCCAGCCCACCAAATCACTTCAGCCTTCCCGGTTAACTTTGTCATCACATCTGACCTATCTGAAAACTTCTCAATTCTCCACATTAGGATAATCACCAGCATCTCCACAGTGATTGACCCCTTACCCTGGCCCTGGTAGTCTTTTTTTTTGGGGGGGGGAGTGGGGCAATGAGGGTTAAGTGGCTTGCCCAGGGTCACACCACTAGTAAGTGTCAAGTGTCTGAGGCTGGATTTGAACTCAGGTCCTCCTGAATCTAGGGCCATTGCTTTATCCACTTTACCACCTAGCGGCGCCCCCCTCCCTTTTTTTTTTGTCCCTGGCAGTCTTAAGGCTATTCCTAAACCCACACACGTTTGGGAGAGGGAGGGGACTTATTTTGCCACCTTACATGAATATGAATTCCTGGGGACCCCCCTTTGTGATTTGTCCCAAATAGGTGAGCACTTTGTTCCTCTGTGGTAACAGGCAGTGGGGACAGAGAGCTATCTTTAGTGCCAAGAAAATATAATTTCAAAGCCCAAGACATACTATGTGACTCTGGGTAGGTCACTTCTTAGTGACTCAGATAACTCTTATACCATGTTATAGACAATTGTTGATTTGCATGAGGGATTCCCTAAATGAATGAAATCACAGATCTTGAATGCATCATCCCCACCCACCCCCACAAGATGAGCCCATTGTCCCTAACTGGTATGAGTTATATGCAGCTCACTCCTCACATCCCATAGGAACGATTGGTGGTGACCAGGGATCTCGGTCCCTGAAGCATTGTATTCTCCATCCACCCCATTTCAAGGCAGCCAGACCTGGTACTCAGGCCTGGTCATTACTTTGTAAAAGAGGTCTGGTAATGCCAGAGAAGACGCAGATAAAAGCAACCCAGATGATTAACGGGCTGGAGCGGGGAAGGGTAGCTTATGGCAGTGGAGACTAGAACAACAAAAGCGAAGAAGGCCTCCTGGGAGGCCTGGTCTATAAAGGCACAAGGAGGCTTTCGCATCCCTTGCTGCTCTGCTGACCCTGTTGGTGGGACGGCGGTGTGGGATCCTGCCCTTGCTGCCTGGGTGGGCTGGGAGAGACAGCTCCTCTGTCCCAGCTCTGATGGCATCGAGTCCTGTGCACAGGCCAAGGGCAGCTTCCCAGTTCCTATCAGCAGGAAAAGAGGTGAAACAACAAAAATCGTATCAAGAAGGCTATTGGTTGAGGCTTAATGATAAATACCAGTCTCAGGCTGGTGAAAACAGTCTCCTAAGCATCTTTTTCCAGACTGGTGCCCCACTTCCAAACTACTTTACTTCTGTTACCTTAGTTTGCAGCCTTGGTACTATCTATCTATCTATCTATCTGTCTGTCTGTCTGTCTGTCTGTCTGTCTGTCTGTCTATCTGTCTGTCTATTTTGTTGGGTTTTTGTTTTGTTTTTTACTAGAAACAGCTTGACATGGTAGATAGGGCACTGGACTTGGAGTTATTAGGATCTGGGTTCAAATTCTACCTCAGAAATGTACCATCTATGTGATTCTGGGCAAGTCACTTGAACTCTCTATGCCTCTGTTTCCTTATCTGTAAAATTAAGGGGGAGGGAAGCCTGATGGCTCCTTATGCCTCCCCTCCACAGCTCCACCACCCCCCCTCCCCGAACAGCTCCCCGGAATGGGTGTAGTAGAGACCCACCCAGGCAGTCACGGTTTGATTCCAACTTTAAATCTATGATCTTACAATTCTTGCTTATCCTCACTCTCACCCTTACCCTGACCAGTAATTTGCCAAATCTTTCCATTTCCGTCCCCGCAGCATCTCTTTTAACCCAAGTGACCACAACCTCACTTCAGTTCCTCATCACTTTCTCTTGGACTATTGCACAATCATTTGCTTCTTACCTTCCTTCCTTCTTTCCTTCCTTCTTTTTCTTCCTTCCTTCCTTCCCTCCCTCCCTTGCTTCATTCCTTCATTTCTTCATTCCCTTGTTCCTTTCTTCCTTTCTTCCTTCTTCCCTTCTTTCCTTCCCTCCCTCCCTCTCTTCCTTCCCTCCATCCCTTCCTTCCCTCTTCCTTCCTTACTCCCTTCCTCCCTCCCTCCTTCCTTCCTTCTTTCCTTCCTTCTTTTTCTTCCTTCCTTCCTTCCCTCCCTCCCTTGCTTCATTCCTTCATTTCTTCATTCCCTTGTTCCTTTCTTCCTTTCTTCCTTCTTCCCTTCTTTCCTTCCCTCCCTCCCTCTCTTCCTTCCCTCCATCCCTTCCTTCCCTCTTCCTTCCTTACTCTCTTCCTCCCTCCCTCCTTCCTTCCTTCTTTGCTTCCTCCCTTTCCTTCTCTCTCTTTCTTTCTCCATCAAAACCGGAAATAAACCTGCTCTTTCAACAAATAAGTTCTCCAGGTTCTTAGGACCTGCAAATAGCCCATGGTCCACAGGCCCTCAGTTATCCCCCTGAATTATGAAAATTCTTGGCCCAAGAGGAATAAGAGGAACAATCTAAGGGAATCACCCACCTTTCTCAGGACCTGATCACATGTCTGCTTCATTGTGATGGTTTGCACAGCTCTCATTTGGGTAATGATGGTAACGACCATTTTACCCCAACCATCACCTTCCGCATTTATACATTCTGAGTCCCAGTCCCGCCATTGTGGAGCGCACTGCTCTCCATCTGATGAGGCAGGACATTTGGATTTGCCTCCCTGGCAGTTTTTCACAAAGGCTTTCACAAACGACCAGTTTTTCACAAAGAAGCTTCAGTGTAGGAAGGAAGTTATATGGTTCAGGCACGACCAGCCCAGCAGGTCACTACTGCCTTTGGACCCCAAAGGACTCCCCCCGCCCCCATATTCCCCTCTTCCTCATCACCAGGCTCCCTGTTCCATAGGAGAAGCTTCAGGCCAGGGCTGGAAACAGGCCCATTGTGGGGCTTAGCACCTGTTCACTGTGGAATTGAATGATTTGAGGGTGATGTGGAAGGGTATCCCAGACAGAGGAAGAAGTCCAGCCAGGTCAGGAGGCTCCCAGTAGCTGATCTCCTGGCAGCAAAGCACAGACTTCCTAAAAAAATCTCAGCCGAGGGGCGGCTAGGTGGCGCAGTGGATTAAGCACCGGCCCTGGATTCAGGAGGACCTGAGTTCAAATCTGGCCTCAGACACTTGACACTTACTAGCTGTGTGACCCTGGGCAAGACACTTACCCCCATTGCCCAACAACAGCAACAACAACAACAAAAATCTCAACCGTGGAGACAGTCAGGTTTGTGGCTCTGGAAACCAATTGGAACCCAGAAGCCCAAGCCAAAAGCAGGAATGCCACCAAGGAAGAATCTCAAATATGTCCAAGAGGCGTCCTGTGTACTGGGAAAGGAAGACTTTTCTGAGATGTTGACAAATGCAGACTTTCAAAAACACCAGAAATGGGGAAGTGTCCCAGAAGTACCAGCTGTTGTAGGTGCCCATGGTATCAATGGGACTTTGGAGACCTAGGTAGGTGTAGGTCTAGGTGGAGCTAGGTGGAGTAGTGGATAGAGGGCTCTGCCTGGATTCAGAAAGGCCTGGGTTTAAATCTGGCCTCAGACGCTTACTAACTGTGTGACCCTGGGGAACCTCTGCCTCAGTTTACTCATTCGTAAAATAGCAACTACCTCCCAGGATTGTTGTGAGATCAAATGAGATAATAATTGTGAAGTTCTTAGAACAGGGCCTGGCACATAGTAAGTGCTATATAAATGTTAGCAGAAGCAGCTAGTAGTAGTAGTAGTAGTGATATTGGTTGTATTAGTGGTAGTAGTCATAGTAGTCGTAGAAGTCGTACTAGTAGTACCACCACGACTACTACAACTATGACTACGACTGCTACTATTAATTCATTCTTCTGTAGGAGAATTTGTGTGAAGGTCCATCAAATTCTTTCAATTAATTAGGTGTTTAGCACTAGGGCAGAGTCCTCCCCATTAAATTATGTGGACTTGGTGGTGGTGGTGGTCCTTTGTTCTTGAAGAGGGCCATGACATCAGGAGTTGATGTCATGATGTTATGAATTGTGTTGAATTGGTCACCAGCCTCACTTTCTCCTCCAGAGTCATCTGGGTCCAGTGGCAAGATATGCATCAGGATGCCTGGAGATGGTCTCATTTGTTTGAGGCAACCAGGGTTAAGTGACTTGCCCAGGGTCACATAGCAAGTAAGTGTCAAGTGTCTGAGGCAGGATTTGAACTCAGGTCCTCCTGACTCCATGGCTAGTACCACCTAGCTACCCCCAAACTATGTGGACTTACGAATGAACTAGAAGACAGAAAAACAAGTATTTATAAGTACTTACAATGTGCCAGCCTAAGCACGTTTATTAAGTACTTAATATTTGCTAGTCATGGGGGATATAAAGAAAGACAAAAACATGCTCCCTGCCCTCAAGAAACTCTTATTCTAATGTGGAAGATAATGTGTAAACAAATATAGATCCTTTGTATAGTATTAATGGGGAAGGGGGTAGTATCAGTGGGATGGGGGACACACAGAAATAGTCACATTATTTCTTCCTGTGAAATGTAAGGTCCCTCACAGTAGGAATTGTTTCATTCTGTTCAAATATATCCCCAGCCTCTAGCACAGTACTGATAGCGGGATATAGTAGGGGCTTAATAAATCCTTGGTCTTTGATGATGTTTTTATAATTTACTTTATCTCTTGCTTAGTAAAAAAAAATTCTTCCCCTAGCCTTAGGAAAGGTGCCTGACATTGAATCTCCTCAAAGTTTTATACTATGTCCTTTTACATTCAGTTTGCTATGTTGTTGTAGTGATTGGAGCAGTGGACTTTGAGACAAGAAGATACAGATCCAAATTCTGCCCCAGACATTTACTAGCTCTATGACCCTTAGGAAGTCACTTATTCTCTCACTGCCAGCATTTCCTAGACTGTACTTAATGGCCTACATGTCCCTTCCAGCTTAAAATCTAAGATCCATTTTTAAGTTTATTGTGGTATCTGGTGTAAGATGTTGGCTTAAACTTAATTTCTGCCAAACATCTTTCCAATTTTCCCAGAAGTTCTTGTAAAAAAGTCATTACTTCCATTAGTAATTTATGTTCCTGAATTTAGCAAATGCTTGAGCTGCTGTTTTCAACTGCTTCTATTTGTTGCTAGCTAGTCTGTTCCACTGATCTGCTTTTCTGTTTGTTTGTTTATTTTTAAACCAATACCAAAGAATTTTGGTGACTTCTATTTTATAATATAGTTTGGGGTCTGATAATTCCCCTCCCACTCATCTATTTTCCCATTATTCCCCGCTTGAGGTTCAAGACCCTTTATCTTCCAAAAGAAAAGAAAAGAAACAGAAATATAAATATAAAAGAAATATTTTAAAATAATTTTTATATCAGTTTGTTCCCCACATCTTTTTTCCCCCCACATGAACTGCTGTCTAGATATATTTCTCCATCCTGTTCATGTAAAGTTGATTTTTGAACCCAAGTGTAGAAATCTAAATTTTTCCTTATTTTTTTTAAATTTTTTCAGGGCAATGAGGGTTAAGTGACTTGGCCAGGGTCACACAGCTAGTAAGTGTCAAGTATCTGAGGCCAGATTTGAACTCAGGTCCTCCTGAATCCAGGGCCATTGTTGTGCCACCTAGCTGCCCCAATTTTTCCTTATTAAACTTCTTTTTGACAGGAAGTATGGTGTAGTGGAGAGAGGGAAGTTCTCCAAGTTAAGAGAGCTTGAGTTCAAATTTCCTGCCTCTGACACATTTTGGCCATGTGTCACCTAATGCCATGGTTAAGTTACCTACCCCCCTTAGCGCCCTAAATGCTTCTCTATGAGTTGCTATATAAATCTAGAATATCTATGTTTACATATACATATTACATACATATGTATATAAGTATAACTTATATAGCTTACATAGACATATATAGCCTATATATGTCTACACGTTGTTAAAGTTTCCTCACCTCTTCACAAACAGCCAAGCCTTTCCCGGGGCAGCCCATCAGATGACTCAGATGGGGGTGACATGAGCCCAATCCAGGATCAAGCCAGAACAGCTCCTCACTGACCGATCCCTTTCCTTGGAGAGACGGCGTATTCCTGTCTCTATGTTCCCCACATCCCTCTTCCTGGGACTATGTTTATAAATTGTATTTTATGTTGTTTTAAAAAGAAAAATGTGTTTGTGGTTCAGAAAAAAATAAAGTTTCCTCACCAGAAACTCCTTACATGACATCCATGAAATCACATATCCAGAATCACCCTCTCCCCCGCCCCACAAAATCTATTAGATTCAGCCCATAATTTTAGCCTTTTGATATCTCTTTTTGATCCAGCATCTGCCATTCAATAGGTTAGCTGAATCTCCTAGCTTCATGTCTTGTGAAATTTTGACAGTCAGTCATGCCTCCTATTGCCATTATTCAACTCATTGATAAAAACGTTGAAGAGCAGAAGAAAAATTCTTCCAGATAAACCCTACCTAACAGGAAGTGCTTGAGGATTTATTTGATCCTTCTTTGGTGTATTCCAGACACTGAAGAGCTATTCAAAGCCTACCAAGCATGAATTCTGAGACATCTTTGAAATGAAGGGAATTGAACAAGGGAATAATATCCAAGCAAGTCTAGTGGAAAGGATGTTAGATTTAGTGTTCTCTCCTGGCCCCTCAAATGATCATGCATATACTTATCTTACTTACATTTTGTTCCAGCCCTCCAGTAGAATGTAATCTGGAGCCCCATGGATCAGCATGATGCCTTGCATACAGCAGGCGCTTAATAAATGTACATTGGATTGGATTTGGAGTAAAAACAAAACAAAACTGGGTTTGTGCCTTCACTGTGCTGCTACTAACTAGTTAAGTGATCTCCAGGCAAATCATTTCACCTTTCTGAAGCTCAGTTTTCCTCAACTATATAATGAAGATAACAATATTTCCACTACCTACCTCATCAGGTTAGGCTCACATGAAAGACTATTTCTAGGGCACTTTGTAAACATTAAGTCACTGGGAAGTAGTTTGGAAGAAATTAGATTAACACCAATATCTATCATAATAACTTTAAAGAGGTAAATATTTTATCTATAAAATAAAAGAAAATTAGAAGAAAAAAAGACTAGGAACTTTTCAAAACTATGGCTGGAGGGAGAATTCTTAATCAACAAGGCATAGTGGATATCACAACAGATAGATAATTTTGATTACATGAAATTGAAAAGTTTTTGCATAAACAAAATCAAATCAGCAATGATAAGAAAGGAAACTGTTGATTGGGGAAATCTTTAGATCAAATGTCTCTAAGAAGAATCCGAGAGTAAAGATAGAGAATTAACACAAATATATAAGACCTCAATGGATAATTGAGCAAAGGATATGAATAAAGTTTACAAATGAGATTTACCAACTATTAACAATCATATGAAAGATTGCTCCTGAATAATGAATAATAAGAGAAATGAAGATCAAAACAACCCTAAGATTCCAGCTAAAACCATGAAAACTGACAATACATTCTTTTTGGGGGGATTTTTTTTTTAGTGAGTTAATTGGGGTTAAGTGACTTGCCGAGGGTCACACAGCTAGTAAGTGTTAAGTGTCTGAGGTCGGATTTGAACTCAGGTCCTCCTGAATCCAAGGCCTGTGCTCTATCCACTTCGCCACCTAGCTGCCCCCAGACAATACATTCTTGATGGAGCTATGAAAAGGCCCAATCATTCTAGAAAGTAATTTGGAATTATTATTTTTAAAAATACCTTAAAAAATCTATATCCTTTGTCCCAGAGGTTCCATTGCTAGGCATATACCCCAAAGAGGTTAATAACAGAAAGAAAAGTCTCATGTAACCTAAAATATTCATAGCTGTCCTTTTCATGGTAACAAAGAATTCAAAACAAAGTCGATACTCATTGATTGAAGAAAACCTAAACAAATTGTGGCACATGAATGTAAGGGGTTATTTTTGTGCCGTAAGAAACAATGTATATGCAAAACTCAGAGAAGCATAGGAAGACTTATTTGAACTGTTGCAGAGGGACATGAGTAGAACTGGGGAAAAATATATGCAATTACTACAACAATGTAATGAAAAGATCAAAAAGGAAAAGTAACTCAATATGTTGCAATTATAATGACTGAGCTTGGCCCTAGGGAAGAATTGAGAAAATTAACCTCCAGAGGTAGGGGAGGCTGTGAGTGTGATGTGCTAGATGGTTTTTGTTGAACTGGGGTTGTTTTGTTTGGTTTGGTTCTTGTTGTTGTCATTATTGTTTGTTTTGTCTTTCTTTTCTTTTTTTTTCTTTTTTAAATCTTTGTTACAAGGGATGGCTTGTTGGCTGGCTGGCTGGGGATATAATTGGAAATGAATGTGATGTAAAAACAAAAGGCATAAGAAAAACATAATTTTGTAAAAACCCTTAAGGCTCAGTGTGAATGTGAGCTCTTCTACCAACACAATGAAATAAGCTATAGCCAGGAAAAATGAGAAGTATGTAGACTATGTTAATACTTGGAAATAAGAACATGGAATAAAGTTAAGGGGGGAGGCAGAACATAAGATAATGTGTGCCCACTGAATTATGTTAAGTCACATGCATGCCCATCAACAAAGATCAGAAGAATATCTGGAGAGATGTAAATAGTTTAGTTTAATGTTCATTAGGTTCTTTCCACTTACCCCCCTTCCCCTGTGGAATTACTTAAGTCAAAAATAGAATTGAAAAAAGAATAAAAGGGATCTGGGGATCTTCTGGCCCACAAATGCCTGGCTAACCTTCAATCAGGGCACCCTCCAAGTGGATCTATGCCCCACCCTTCTTCCCTGAACTTATCCATAGAAGATAACCCTGAAACAACCTTGAATGGGACCCTCATCCTTCTGGATGAGGTACCCCTGGCAGGAGTCCGTGCTCAGTGGATGAGAAGGCTAGGGGAAAGATGCAGATGGAGCCACCAGAGGCTGTTGGGCCCTCATCTGTATCATGGTAAATAACTCATTACTTCCCTTTCCTCATCCCAGAAGTTATACTTGTCTGAATGTGGCATACACCTTACTGAGAATTTGGAACAGGCCAAAGTGAAAGCATGCTTTAGACATCTGCTCTGGTCATTTTCAGCATACTAATGCCAGCAGCCTGCGAACACTTTGTCTCAGATAACTTTGTGGCCTAGGGCAAGTTACTCCTGGCTGGGCTTCAGTTTCCTCCTTTGTGAAGTAAAAAGCTTGAGCTAAACAGTCTCAAGGTTTCTTCTAGATCTATAAGGCTATGATTGGGTTTTTTTCCCCTACATATATTATGGGAGAAGGAAGGAAGAGGGAAAAAATTAAATTTCTGTATATGGGGGCAGCTAGGTGACTCAGTGGATAAAACATTGGCCCTGGATTCAGGAAGACCTGAGTTCAAATCCGGCCTGAAACACTTGACACTTAGTAGCTCTGTGACCTTGGGCAAGTCACTTAACCCTCATTGCCCCCCCCCAAATTATGTATATGGAAGACAAAATAGTTAATGGTTATAGCAATGATATTTGGTATATTTGAATTATTATCACACTTTTAAAAACCCTCAAATATGAGTGAACTGAAAATATTAACATTTATTAACAAATAGCCCCTAAATCACCTAAACCTTGAAAATTTTTTTATAAATTTTATCTTTACATTACCTTCATTTCCAAGTATATCCTTCCTTTTCCTCTCTGCTTTGTGACATCTCCAGTAGCAGAGTCCAAAGAGAGAGAAAACAGCAGCAAAACAAATTCATCATACAGTTCTGATGGTATATATCGTGTTCCACATCCATAGACCTCCACCTTTGCAAAAAAGGGGGGATATGATTATTTAAAAAATATTTTACTGATCTTTAAAAATTATTACAAATAAAGAATTGCACAGTAGGGGTGTTGTAGAGGATGGCATCAGAGAAATGAATGACTGGAAATATAAAGGGGGGAGTCATGTAACGAGAGTGAAGATTTCCTCCCTACTCAATAAACTCCAGGAAGAAATAGAATTTTCTGTTTGGCTTTTAGAGGCTTTCACAACCTGGTCTCTTTTTTCCCTTTCCAGTCTTTAAAGTCTTTATTCCCCATGTCCTCTCTGATCCAGAGACACTGGGCCTCTTGTTGTTCCTAGTGTCAAGAGGCAATGACAATGTCCCGATACTTATGTGAAAATCAGGTTTATTATAAGATAAATGACCATGCATGTGGAACCCCAAAGGTTCCCTGATTCTACAGGTTTACAATTTTATAAAAACAGGACAAAGGGAAGAAGGGACACCAGGAAAGGGCCTGACGTGGGATGGGAGCAGTGCGGCAAAAGTGGGAAGAAAAGACAAGACCAAGAAGTGAGGTGATGGCAAAAGCCAGATTCTTTCCCCTTGGGAACTGCTAGACTATGACGACAGGAGGGTCCGCTTGAATGCAGAGGACCCCAGCTGCACAAGCAGTATCCCAGCCTGCTACAGACTGGCTGGCGCCCGTCTTGCCTCCCAAGGACACACAGGGAGTCCAGCTTGGGGTGTAACAAATTATGTCAGCTCAGGGGGAGCTTCGTCCTTGACACAATCAGGGCCTCCTGCATGTTCTGGGTCCAGTGTTTCTGGAAAATAGGGAAACTCAAAATGACAAGTTCAGGCGATCCCTCGGCAGCCCTTAACTCGATCACAAGGCACTCTATCTCTGGACCCTGTGTATTTTCTGGAATGTTCTCCTTTCTCACCCCCACCTCTTAGCTCTCCTGACTTCCTTGGAGACAACTCAAATCTCACCATCTGCAGGTTTTTTTCCATTCCCCTTCACTACTACTGCCTTCCTTCCTATGTTATTTCCCGTTTGGGCTGTATCTATCTTGTATGGATGAGATAGCAAGTTATTGGTAAGTTACATAGTGCAGTGGATAGAGTGCCAGCCCTAGAGTCAGGAGGACCTGAATTCAAATCTGGCCTCATACACTTACTACCTGGGTGACTCAGGGCAAGTCACTTCACCCTGTTTGACTCAGTTTCCTCATCTGTAAAATGGGCTGAAGAAGGAAATGGCAAAACCACTCCAGTATCTCTGCCAAGAAAACCCCAAATGGGGTCACAGAGACTCAGACATAAACAACAACAACAAAATTGGCACACTGTCTCCCCCATCAGAATGTGAGCTTCTTGAAGGCAGAGACTAAGTTTCTACCTTTCTTTGTAGTTCCAGGGCTTAGCACAGGGCCAAGCACATCGTGAATGAATACTCATCGACTTACTGAGGAAGGACCAGTTGGTTGCCTTTATGTTCCACCGGTATCCATGCCATGTAAGGAGAATGAGAAGGACCCTGGTACTTTAGGGGGACTTCTTTTTGGGGGGTGGGGGGGTGAGGCAATTGGGGTTAAGTGACTTGCCCAGGGTCACACAGCTATAAGTGTCAAGTGTCTGAGGCCGGATTTGAACTCAGGGCCTCTTTAGGGGGACTTCTTGTGGAGGATCCATAGGAGGACAAAGGAAAGAGTTACAGCAGATAGGGAGGTGTGGACGGACCATCGGCTCATAGGGATGGAGTTGGAAGGAACCTTCCAGCTCAGCTTGTCTAAATTCTCTTGTTTTACACATAAGGAAACTGAGGTCTAGGGAAGTGAAGAGACTTGCCCCATATCATTCAGATAATTCATGGCAAACATGATTTGAATCCAGCCCTTCTGAATTTAAATCCAGTACTCTTTGTACCGGATCACAGTTAAGATTTTATTCAGGAGTTGCTATGTCAACAGGGCATATTAGAGAGAAGGCTGAATTTAGAGGAAGACCAGGGTTCAAATCCTACCACAGATAATTTACTGTCCATGTGACCTTAGTTAAATCATTAAATCTCAGCCTCAATTCCCCCCTCTCCTCTCCCCCCCGCCCCCGTAACAAGGGGGTAATAGTAGCACCTTCCTCTCAGAGTTATTGCAAGGGTTCAAATAAATTAATGTTGGTAAAGTCTTTTGCAATCCTTACAGCACAATAGAAATTGGTAGCTTTTATTATTATTAAAAGTTTGTAGACCTCTCCAAATTCAGCAGGGCTTGTGTTAGAAAGAAAAATAAAACCCCATCTGACCACATCACCTTCCCAGCTTCCCTTTTAAGTGTGTTCAGTTGTTTTCTAGATATTTTCTACCACCCCATTTGGGATTTGCTTGGCAAAAATACTGGAGTAATTTGTTATTTCCTTCTCCAACTCATTTTACAGATGAGGAAATTGAAGCATGAAGCAAACAAGGTTAAGTGACTTGCCCAAGATCACATAGCTAGTAAATGTCTGAGGTCAGATTTGTACTCAGGAAGACGTCTTCCTGATTCCAAGCCCAGTGCACCACCTAACTGCCCAACCTTCTGAGCTGACAGACATTTTCATCATTATCCTTTTACAGATAAGGAAACTGAGGCTCAGAGGGGGAAAGTAATGCTACACAGCCATGAACTGATAGATTCACAATTAGAAGTCAGCTCTTCTCGCTTTTAGGATAAGGTTCTTCCCACTACGACATGCTGCCTCCCTGCATTATGGACTGAAACCAAAGCTGGGAAGAAATAAGGGTATCTTAGGTTACCAGATGCCCTCAATCCATTTGGATCGGTTACTATGACTTAGTGGACTGAGAAAGAATTGGGTTTCTATTGCTTTAATCATATCATCGTCCTTCCTTCCACCCACTTAAAAGAGAAGTTCCCTGTTGCCCCTCAAGTCTCCTTGTATTGGTATTCATGACCCTCGGCAAACGATTTCTCTTCCTAACTTTTCAACCTTATCTCTGCCACACAAACCCTCTGAGACAGCTGGAATGGTCTACTTCTGCCCTCTGAACACAATGTGTGCATTCCTCAGGCCAGGATTAGGGACATACCATTCCTTTAGCCTGGGAGCCTCTCCCGCCTTCTCTCTGTCAAAACTAACCCAAACCATCTTCCAGAGCCCAGCTCAACTTCCTCTTCATCTGGGAATTCAGTTCCATTCATAATCATTTATTAAACACCCACTACCATAGTACATGGTGCTGGGATAGGTGCTGTGGATAACCCCCCCCCAAATCTCTGTCTTTATGAAGCTTAAATTCTATTGGGTAAAGGGGTGTGTAGAAGTTAGGTGGTTCAGTGGATAGAGTGCTGGGCCTGGAGTCATGAAGGCCTCTGTTGAAATCCAGCCTCAGACACTTACTAGCTGTGTGACCCTGGGCAAGTCAATTAATTTTTGTTTGCCTTAAACCCCTGGAGAAGGAAATGGCAACCCCCTCCAGTATCTTTGCCAAGAAAACCCCATGGACAGTACATAGGATTATGAATTTAGGAAAGGGTTCTAGAGGTCATCTAATCTAACCGCCAGATTTTACAGATGAGGAAACTGGCACCCAACAAGGTTAAGTGACTTGCCCAAGGTCACACAGGGAACTAGTGATAGAGCTAGGGTTACAAGTTCTCTGTGTCCAAACACAGGGGTCTTTGAGGCAATGAAGTGGTGCAGTGGATAGAATATTGGGCTTGGAATCTGGAAGACCAAAGCTCAAATTTGGTTTCAGACACTAGCTGTCTGACCCTGGTCAAGTCACTTAATCTCTGTTTGCTTCAATTCCCTCAACTGTAAAATGTGTCATAACAGCACCCACCTCCCAGGGTTCTTAGGAGGATCAAATGAAATAATGCTTGTAATGTGCTTAGCATAGAGCTTGGCACATAGTAGGCACTATACAGATTCCTATTCCTTCCCTCCCTCCTTCTCATGATGCACCATGCTACCACCGTGACCATGGATAACTAAATACAAAACATATACAATTGGGGGATGGGAAGAAACATTAATAATTGGGGAGCTATAGAATGTGACCCTGTATGGCAAATGGCATCAGATTTGAGCTTTGAAGAGAGCTAGGGATTCTAAGAGTTGGAGGAGAAAAGGGAGACTATCCCAGGAATGGGGAACAGCCTATGAAGATGTGTGGAGATAGAAAGTGGAATGTCATGTAAGGGGAGTATCAAGTGGCCCAGTTTGGCTGGCATGAGTACAGATGATGATAGGGAATATCAACTTTAAGAATCTCTCTGGCCTCTGGAGACCCATTCTGTCTATACAGGGCCTACTTCCAGAAGTTCAATAAGCTGAGATTGGGTATTGACCAAATAAGGATAATCTATACTCAATCTACAAGCATTTTAAAGGACCTACTTAATAAGGACGATGTGCCGGAGATACAGAAATATAAATGGGAGATAATTTCTGCCATCAAGGAGCTTACATTTTCCTAATGAAAGAATGAGTTTTATTCTGTAAGCACAGGATAAATTGTTAACAAATGTTCAGTTGTTTTTCAGTCATATCTGACCCCATTTGGGATTTTCTTGGCAAAGATAATAGAGGGATTTGTTATTTTCTTCTCAGACTCATTTGACAGATGAAGAAACTGAGGCAAACAGAGTTAAGTGACTTGCCCAGGGTCACACAGCTAATAAATGTCTGAAGCCAAATTTGAGCTCAGGCTTTCCAGACTCCAGGCCCTGAATTCCATCCACCACACCACCAGCTGCCTCTCTCCTTATAGCATGCCTCTCATTGGGCACCATCTATCAGGAAGCTGAATAGCTGAAGTCAAACCAAGAGATGGGAGGTCATTCAAGAGAAGAGAAGCCAAGACTGACTAAGGCCTTTTGAAGATGCTTCCAGTTCCCATTTCACAAATTTAGGCAATAAAAAAGGCTGCCATTCACCACTCGGTTAGCAGATCAGAACCAGCTACAGGACGTCCATGCATGCTCCAAAGTCTCTCTGAGGTACAGCTCATCATCACAGCTCTCCTGAAAGCCGGTCCTCCAGCCTCTTCTGCATGGGGGATCATCTCAACCAAGTGCATAGCGCAGGCTCATCAGGACTGGGCTTATCTTACACAGTGTGGGAATGGAGTCTAGCTAAGGACAGTCTGAGAGACTTGAGAGCATTCCCTTTATTTACAATGTGACAATACCACATTCAGTGTCACATATCACAACACCTCATAGATTTTAGCCTTGGTCTACTGTAGTCCCCTTCGAGGTAGCTTTCTCAGTCATAATTTCTTCAAACCCCTCAGCAGCATACTTAATTTATACTAAATTTATGAAACGTTTGTGCCTTGGATCATTAGATTCAATATCTATGAGTGGACAGAAAATTTTGACATTTCTCCTACCTAAGCCCTGGGAGCTATGGATACTATGACCATGTCTTTCTCCTCTCGTCTGAAATGTGGAAGGAGCTGAAGATCTCTAGAAAGGTGAAAAGGAAACAGTGTGGTAGGGATAGAATGAGACTTCTCAGTGGCAGTGCGCTTGGAGAGAGTGAGGGCAGATGACCTGGCTGCTTCACAGTGCTGTGGACTTTGGTCATGACTGTGAATTAGACGGAAGGGAGAAGAGAGAGACAAAGAGACAGATATACACAGAGAGAAACAGAGAGAGGAAGAAGAAAGAGGAGGAGGAGAAGAAGGAAAAGGAGGAGGAGAAGAAAAAGAAAGCAGAGACTGATACAGAGACACAAAGACACAGAAACATGGAGGCATAGAGACAGAAAGAGGGAGAGAAAGAGAAGAAAGAAAAGAGACAGACATAGAAAAAATGACACAGAGAAGAGAATGAAAAAAGAAAGAGGAGAAAAGAGAGGGAGAGACAGAGACAGAGAGAGACAGGAGGGACAGAGAGGGACAGAAAGAGACAGAGAGAGAGAAACAGACAGACAGAGAGACAGAGAGAAGACTGTAGCTGCTCCCTGTCAGCTGTAAGCCACAGTGATAAAACTCACATTCCTGTCTCTTCTGTGATAGGTTCCTTACTAAGTGCATTTCCCATTACTTGTTTCTTTTAAACAATCTGTTTGGTTTCTATATTGATCAAGTATTTTCAAACAGAAACTAGTTTCTCTAAGATATTGTTCTCTATATAGGGGCATGTGTGTGTGTGTGTCTGTGTGTGTGTGTGTGATATTTAAAGGAAGTGAGGGGTTACACTTTGGGACACAGACAGAAGAAAAGTCTCTTTACAACTCACCAGGGTGTTTTGGCTGGGGGTGGGGGTGGGGGGTTGGGGGTGGGTTCAACATGAATCAAAGAGTCACTGATAACTCCTTCCCTCAAAAGAAAAGGTCATGTGAATCTGGACCTCTCATAGGCACAATAGCTATTCAGTGACATTAAGGGAAAAGAGACTTCATAGGAAAGGAGTAGAAACCACTTCCCTCAGAGTCAGTTGCCTTGGGTGTCTCAGATGTCTCTTTTTCTTCCCACACAGGTTAAAGAGCCTCATGCTTCCTCCCTCCCACTCTAAGGGCAGTGACCAAAGGAAAAGTCACATCCACAGAGATGCTGGAAGGGAGGAGTTGGGAAAAGAGGACTCTGTCCACATGAGGGTGGGGACCAGAGAGAGGGAGCAGAGTTTTTCACCTTTACCCCTCAACCACTGTTAGATGTAGAGGCCTGTTCTGATTGTTTTGTTATTTTTTTTATCTTAAATTTTTCCTCTGCTCCAGGAACATGTTTTAACTCTTCCTTCTTTTAAGCAGAAGTTTCTATTCAGTCAATAAACATTTATTAAGCACCTATTACATGGCTAAGCACTGAGAATACAAATAATAATAAGAAAGACAGTACTTGCCTTCAAGTATCTTAAAATCTGCAAGATGCAAAAGAAAAGGAAAAGAAAAGTTTCTAGTATTACTACTAGTAGTATTAAAGATACCTGTGTTACAAATTTATTTTTTTTTTCAAAGAAGAAAACATTTTATTTGTTCTGGCTTTGGTGGGATAAACATAAAAATGAAGGCACACATGGCTTTACTTACTAAAATGATTTAGGAAAACTTTATGGAATATTGTGACATTTGGTTTTATTAAAAAAACATAAAGGAAAATAACCAATTGCTACAGCGGGGTGTTATAGTAGAAAGAGTAACGGTCCCTCAGGTTTCCGTCCTGACTTGGATCCTTATTCTATTACCAGTCATGAGCGAGTTATTGAACTTCTCATCTATAAAATGAGAACAGTACTTTGGGTTCTACTTACCTCACAAAGTTGTTGAACCTGGAAACCTTCAACCGTTTGATTTCTTGTCACTTTAATTTTTATATTTTGTATTCTATTTATATAATATTTTGTTTTATTTTTAAATTGTTTTGTTTTTCCTTTAATTCTTCTAATAATTTCTTTAATTGGAGTTTAGAGTTGAATTTAGCTGACTAGTTTTTACTATTACATGGAAGCTTTGTTGCCCTAAATCATTTTAGTAAGTAAAGCCATATGTGCCCTGTGAATTTTATAATTTTGACATGCTTTCCTATAAAGTACACATTTATTTTCATTTATGTCATCTAAGGGGCAGCATGGTGTAGTGAGTGATTAGAAAGCCAAACTTGCCATCAGGAAGACCTGAGTTCATTTGCTGTCTGTGTGCCTTTTCCCCAATTAGTTTTTTGTTTTGTTTTGTTTTTCAGGACAATGAGGGTTAAGTGACTTGCCCAGGGTCACACAGCTAGTAAGTGTCAAGTGTCTGAGGTCAGATTTGAACTCAGATCCTCCTGAATTCAGGGCGGGTGCTCTATCCACCAAGCCACCTAGCTGCTCCCCCACCCCACCCCTTTAGTTTTCTAGATAACTCTCAAAGATTAAAAATTGAAAAGAAGGTGCCCACATGCACTTAGTAGAGGGAATTTCCTCACCTGGGAACTCCCTCTACTAATGAAATTCTAACATATGCTAATTTGTTCTCTTTCTCTTATTAAATTTTCAGTGTGATTTTTTTTAACATATAAGGGTTTTTTTTTCCATTACATGTAAAGATAGTTCTCAACTTTTGTTTATACAAGCTTTACAATTTCAGATTTTTCTCCCTCCCTCCCCTCCCTCCCCCCTCCCCTAGACAGCAGGTAATCTGATATAGGTTATATCTATAAATCTATATACATATACATATATATATCTATACACACACATATATATACACATAATAACATTAATCCTATTTCTGCATTAGTCCTGTTATAAGAGAAAAAATCAGAGCAATGATGAAAAACCTCAAAATAGAAAAAAAAAACAACAGCACCCAAAACAAAAGAAATAGTATGGTTCATTCAGCATCTATACTCCACAGTTCTTTTTTTTTCTTTTTCCCTTGGATTTGGAGATCCTCTTCTATCATGAGTTCCCTGGAATTCTTCTGTACCATTGCATTGGTGAGAAGAATATAGTGCATCACAGTAGATCAACACTCAATGTTGATGATACTGTATACAATGTTCTTCTGGTTCTGCTCATCTCACTCATCAGCTCACTCAAGACCCTCCAGGTTTCTCTGAACTCCTCCTGCTCATCATTTCTTACAGCACAATAGTATTCCATTGTATTCATTTATCATAACTTGTCCAGCCATTCTCCAATTGATGGGCACCCCCTCAACTTCCAATTCCTTGCTACCACGTAAAGAGCAGTTATAAATATTTTTGTACATGTGGGTCCCTTTCCCCTTTCCATGATTTCTTTGGGAAAAAGACCTAAAAGTGGTATTGCTGGGTCAAAGGGTATGCACAGCTTTATCGCCCTTTGGGCATAATTCCAAATTGCTCTCCAGAATGGTTGGATCAGTTCACAGCTCCACCAACAATGAATTAGTGTTCCAATTTTCCCACAGCTTCTCCAACATTTATTATTTTCCTTTTTTGTCATTTTAGCCAATCTGATAGGTGTCAGGTGGTACCTCAGAGTTGTTTTAATTTGCATCTCTCTAATCATTAGAGATTTAGAGCATTTTTTCATATGGGAAGTGTGATTGTTTTTTAAATTCTCCTATTTATGGTTTTCTTTTGCTAGACTTATTTTTGTTTTATATTTGTTTTTTCAGGCTCATTTTTGTTTTAAATAGTGTAGTTCCTTCTATCACGCCTGTTCTGCTATAACCCTGTTACATTTGCATATGAAAGGTTTCTTTAATGGTGCTACCTGGGTCACTCTTGTGTAGTTGTCTACCAGTGGGCAGATGGAAGACTGTTACTGCCATTGGTCGTGGTTTGCATATTTGCCAGACCATTTCTTGCTTAGAGTCTGACTTTACAGCATGATTGTGGTATAATGCTAAATGGTTGGTTCTGTTTCACATTTTGATTAGTTGAATATTGTCATTATGGAACAATATTATGAAGATATGAAAATGGCATGTGAAACAATATTTAGTGGGCATTAATGTTCACAGGGGACATTTGGACTAGACCCTTTGTATAAAACAGGATATTACAAAAATGTAGAGGGATGGATAAAGGAGATTTGCGGGGCAGCTAGATGGCGCAGTGGTTAGAGCACTGGCCCTGGATTCAGGATTACCTGAGTTCAGGTCCGGCCTCAGACACTTGACACGTACTGGCTGTGTGACCCTGGGCAAGTCACTTAACCCCCATTGCCTGCAAAAAAACCAAAACAAAACAAAAAAAAAATAAAGGAGATTTGGGGTACTGTTTTTAATGGATTACTAAAGACATGGTGGCACAGTGGATAGAGTGTTGGCACCACAGTTAGGAAGACTCACTTCCTGAGTTCAAATCCGGCTTCAGACACTTAACACTTACTAGCTGTGTGACCCAGGGCAAGTCACTTAACCCTCATTGCCCTGCCCCCCCCCCCAATCTGATGTCTTGTCTGTGGGTGAGACTGAGTCCATATTCTCTATGGCAGAAATGATGTCCCTAGTTCCCCTAAGCCATACAGAGGAGCACCTCCTGCAGGAAGGGCCAAAGTTAGGTCTCCTATGGCAGAGAGTGATAACCTACCTGTGCCTAAGTAAGGGCTAGATCTCCTGGTGATGTAGGAGGCAAAAAGGAGTTAACAGAAAAACCTAAGATCCAAGTTCTAATTCAGATATTAGCTCTAAAAGGGATTCAGACCCCAGTTAATGGATAATTTACAAGTCAAGATGCTAGGTTCTCTTACCCACATAAATCAGTAGCCACAACGGGGACACAGGGAGCTAGGCCATGAAGACCTTAGACTATAACAATGATAAAATGACAGGCTGTAGAAAATCAAACTAGAAAAAAAATGAAAAATGAAGATGTTTTGAAACCAGCCATGGGAATCAGAAAGAGACATTCGCAGAAAAGGCCAAATTTGTCCCAATTCACCTTATGACATGTAAACCCCCAAAACACACCTCCACTGAAAAAGGTAACCACCTCAGGGGGTTGGCTTAGGACCCCAAGAACTCCAAATTAGGATAGGCCTTCCCCTGTAACCCCCAAAGATGGAGATTATTATAATGAGTAGGACAGGCCCTCCCCTTTGCCCCTCTAAGGTGGAGATTATTATAAAGAGACTGATAATCAATTTATCCATACTATAAATATAACTATCTTATCTTTCCTTATTCGAGAGATACCTTTCCACTATTCTGGTTCTCTCCCTGTGGTCACTCACAGTATTGCAATAAAACTTGGGAAACTGAGTTACTGAGTCTTGTAATTCTTTTGGGAAGACTCACGATCAATTTGACCCTAATTCCATCCCACATCACTGGGTTGTACAGAGAAGCCTAATATTTAACAACTCAATACCTCATTAAAGACAACAGTACTGGAGTCCAAGAGGAACTTTCTCAAGAAAGGGTACTTGCTCTCCTGGGGAAAGCTCAGGAGAGGTGTGGGCCATATGTTCAGCAGAACTACTAATGAGCTTGCAGGCATCAAAAAAGAGAAAAGATAAATTGCTTAATGGTAAATATCAGAGGCCGCACATTTGCATGCCTTCAGGGTCTAAGGAAAAGAAACACTGGACTCACATATTTGGAATGTTTACTAAATCTCAAGTGGTTCAATAGTCCTGACCTGGGAAATACCATTCAGTACAAATTCGGATTTGCCACCCAAATTGGTATCAACCAGTGGACAAACTCATCAAGATTGTTAGTGAGAAGAGTTCAATCACTTAAAAGAGAAGAAATGACAAGACTGAAGCAAATAGTCCAAAGAGTACAGGATTGCTTTGACTTGAGAGTATCCCTAAAGACTCCTTTAGTGATGAAATGATCATTAGTGTGATAAATTAATGGACCGTGTGAAACCATTTGAGCAATTGGAATGTCATCCGTGAGATGGCCTATATTGCAAAAATTCAACCCCAATGACCTCAGGGTCATGTTCTAATGTGTGGGCCCCAGGAAACTAAACACAGGAGCTATCTTGCAGGTGAAGATTTGAAGAAACTTACAGAAAATCTGGTGGGAGAAAAAATTCTGTTCTTTTGGAAAAATAAAGGAATACAAGAATAGAGAATAGGACAGACATGAACACTGTCATTGTGAAAAAAACCTAGAAGGACAGAGCTATCTTTTGTTTCAGAAGTAAAGATAATCATGGGTAAAGCTATGTGTGTATGTTTTTTTTAAATTAACTAAAACCATGTTTTATAATTTAATTACTATTGTACCAGTTTTGGCAGCAAGCATATTATTAATTTATTAATATAATATATCAGTAAAGGATTGACTGCATGTTTCCTTAACTTCTCATGGTCTCAGACTGTCAGACCTACATTGTCCTAAGAGGGAGGGCCAAGCCAAGAGATGGAGCCAAGCACCAGCCAAGAGAGAGAGAACTTGTGGCTTCTTCCAACTTTTATCTTCTTTTGATAGAGGTGGGTCATTATACATTGATCAAAGTTAATTGGTCAGCATCATTCAATTCCATTGGTTGACGTGACTTGAGGATGGTCTAAATTAAAATAACTCTACAGATGGTATCAGAGAGAAAACCCTTACTCAAGTAGCCTAAGGCAAAGTCCATTATCTAAGTGTGGTCCTTCACTGAGCTAGACAAAGAGTTTATCTCCATTTCTTTTGTTCCCTTGAGTTTGTCCCAAATAAGATCAAGGAGAAAAGGACTTTCTGGTGGGGCAAAGGAGGGGGAGAAGAAAGGACTGATCTCTGGGTCCCCCAAGAAATCCTTTTTTTTTTTTTGTGGGGCAATGAGGGTTAAGTGACTTGACCAGGGTCACACAGCTAATAAGTGTCAAGTGTCTGAGGCCAGATTTTAACTCAGGTCCTCCTGAATCCAGGGCCAGGGCTTTATTCACTGTGCCACCTACCTGCCCCCTCCTTTCTTCCTAAGAGACCAGCATTAAGAAAAGGAAATGGGGGCCAGGGAATGATGTCACCGCAGATACTGAAAAGAGCAAACATGATCTCATCTATTCCCCATGGGTTTATTCCATCTGGATTTATAAGACCCCACACAGGGACTCCAGTGAAGACTGAAAATGTAGACTGCACTGTTTGTCTTTGAGAGTGGAGTGAAAGGAACCATCATGTCCCAGCCATTGTATGAGAGATAGCTGGAAAAACAACAGCAACAACAACATACTTTTACAGCTTTTGAATGGGCTTGGATTTGAAATACTGAGTGTCAAAATATTCCCATATTTGGCATACATCAAAGTGAGCTTGAATTTCCCAGTGAAGTTGCTGGTGTCCACAAGGCAATAGGCACCTTGGCTCTGCTGTATCCAGATCTGCCATGCTTTTTAATGGAGTGTTGGCAGTAATTGGAACCAATTCCAATCTGTTCAAGATATTAGTAGGATACTGTAAACAATTAGCTGGGACTCAATACACTCTTTGGCCTTCCAGACAGTCTGTGCAAAGGTTTAAAGGAGAACAGAGAGAAGTGCTGACAGTGGACATTATAAGAACACTGACTCATCAATCTATCTCTCATTTTAAAGTTTTTATAAATGCTTTCTGTTTCTTATATCATCATAGTTAACCCCCAGTCTCTTTCTCCTTCCCCTCCCAGAGATCAATTCCATAGAATAAATAACATTTTATTTTAAAGAATTTTAAAAAAAATCATTACAGCTGATTGATATATTTTTTAAAAATCTGAAAACATGAGCCTTGCGTAATACCAATGAACCTTCCACTTCTGTGATGGGGTAGGTTGGGGGTATCTTTTCATATCTCATCATTTCAGTCCCGCTTGATATATATATATATATATTTTTTTGGGGGGGGGGCAGGGCAATGAGGGCTAAGTGACTTGCCCAGGGTCACACAGCTAATAAGTATCAAGTGTCTGAGGCCAGATTTGAACTCAGGTCCTCCTGAATCCAGAGCTGGTGCTCTATCTACTGCGCCACCTAGCCGCCCCCATTTGATTTTTAAAATTTTGTTACATTCACTTGAGATATAGCTTTTTTTGCTGTGTGGTTCTTCTTTCCATTTACATTGCTATAGTCCCTGTGTATTTGGTTTTCTTGACTCTGCTTACTTCACTCTGCACCAGTTGTGTAGATCTTTCTGTGCTTCTCTATATTCATCACACACATTGTGTCTTACAGCACAGTGATAATCCATTACATTCATGTTCCATAGTTTGTTTAGCCATTTCCCAATCAATGGGCATCTACTTTGTTACCAGTTTTTAGCTACCACAAAAAATAATAAGACTTTCTTCTTATCGATGGATTCCTTGGGGGATAAGTCCAGTAATGTAGTCTCTGGGTCAAAAGCTATGGATATTTTAGCCATTTTATTTGCATAATTCTAAATTGCTCTCCAAAATGGTCATACCATTTCACAGCTCCATCACCAATGTGTTCCTGTACCTGTCATTACACAACGCCTCTAGTATCAAGTATTGCCATTTTTACCACCTTTGCCAGTTTGCAGGGTGTAAGGTTAAACTTCAGGGTTGTTTTGATTTGCATTTCTTTTATTATTAGTGATTTGGAGCATTCTTTCATGTAGTTATAAATAGTTGTCAATTCTTTTGAGAATTGTTTGTTCATATCCTTTGGCCACTTATTTATCTATTAGGGAATGGTTTTGGTCTTACAAATTTCTACTAGTTGTTTATATATCCTGAATACTAAGCCCTTATTTAGAAAATCTGATACAAAGATTTTGCCCCCCATCCAACCATTTCCCTTTTTATCCTAGGAACTTACTTTGTCTATGCAGAAGCTTTTCAGTTTCAGGTAATCAAAGTTATCTCTTTTATTTTTTGTAATTGCTTCTGTCTCTTGCTTGGTTAAGAATATATCTTAGCGGGGCAGCTAGATGGCACAGTGGATAAAGCACCAGCCCTGGATTCAGGAGGACCTGAGTTTAAATCCAGCCTCAGACACTTGACACTAGCTGTGTGACCTTGAGCAAGTTACTTAACCCCAATTGCCTCACCCCCCCCCAAAAACGAATATATTTTAGCCATTCTCCATAGCTGTGAGAGGCATATGATTTGTTTCTCTTCTAATTTTTAATAGTCTGATCATTAATATTAAGGTCACATATCCATTTAGAATATATTATGGAATATGGTATAAGGTATTAGTCTAACTTCTGTCAGACTGCTTTTCAGTTTTCCCAGGAGTCTTTATCAAATAAAGAATTTTTTTCCCTAGGTAATTTATGTTTTCCACTTTATCAAACATTGGGTTACTGAGTTTCATTGTTTCTGATTCTTCCTTGACTAATCTGACCTATTTATCTGTCTCTATTTTTAACCCATACAAAATGTTTTTGATGACTGCTGCTTTATAATGTAGTTTGAGGTCTCGAAGGGTTATTTCTCCTTTGTCCCTATTTCTTTTTATCATTTCCCTTGATATTTGAGATTTTGTTTTTTCAAAGAATATTGTTGGGGGGCAGCTAGGTGGCGCAGTGGATAAAGCACTGGCCTTGGATTCAGGAGGACCTGAGTTCAAATCCAGCCTCAGACGCTTGACACTTAACTAGTTGTGTGACCCTGGGCAAGTCACTTAACCCTCATTGCCCTGCAAAAACAAAACAAAACAAAAAACCCAAGAATCTTGTTATTATCTTACCAAATTCTCTAAAACTCTCCTTGGTCATTTGATTGTTATAGCTTTAAAAGTATGAATTAACTTTAATAGTATTGTTATTTTTATGATATTGGTATGGCCCATTCATGAGCACTGAATATTTCTCCAGCTATTTAAATTGTTCTTTATGTCTTTAAGAAGTACTTTGTAATTTAATCTGCACAAGTCTTTTGTGTGCTTTGACAGATCGATCAGTTTCCAGATATTTTATTCATTTTGTGATTATTTAAAATGGGGCACCTCAGTTTCTTAAATGGACCCCAAGAAATTTTACTTTGATGTTTCCCTAGAACTGGAAGAACTGAAGAAGGATTTGAGGAAGGAACTCATTAAGTTGGTTTCTCATTGTGTAAGTGAGATGAGGGTTGTACCACAAAAGCAACCTACAAGATCCAGCTTATTCACTCCTTACTGTTCCAGTGACCTAGGAAAATTCCTTTTTTTGTGACTGATAACTTCAGGTCAATAAATCAAGGACCTGCTGGTCAATGGCATCATCATAATCCAACCACCTATATGCACCCCCTTTAATATTAGTACTAAAGAAGAGTGGAAAGCTGTGCATGGATACAGAATACTCAACTTTGAACAAGAGCAGTCCAACAGCCCAAGAGTTTAGGGTTGGAGGTTAGGAAGTCAGTAGTTCCCATGCAACGGCTACTGACATATTCCTAGGCAGGAGACAAGAGGATTGGTTTCATCAGTCTCTCTGAATTTTTCCAATTTTACTTAATGCCCTGAGACATCTCAGGGGCACTTTTTCAGAAACTGGTAGAAAAGGTAATTGGCCATAAGAACTACCTAAAAGTGTTGGTACACCTTCTCCCCCCCCCCCGCCCCCCCAGGCAATAAGGGTTAAGTGACTTGCCCAGGGTCACACAGCTAGCAAGTGTCAAGCGTCTGAGGCCAGATTTGAACTCAGGTACTCCTGACTCCAGGGCCGGTGCTTTATCCACTGCGCCATCTAGCTGCCCCTAACTGCCCCTACCTGCCTGTTTTGATATACTTTAATGACACCTTGTCTTTAGAACGACCATAGAAAAAGATGAAGAAAGAGTTGGATAGATTAAAGGAAAATCAGCAAGAGCTGATGTGTGGACTAAAGCATAGACTTTGAAACCACACTGCTCACGGAGACATTAGCTTTGGCATCAAAGAGTCTAGAGCTATACCTTAATACCCTCAAGGAGACTCCTTGTCTGAACATTTCAAATACACACTAATGAACATGTTAGGGACACTGAGACCAGAACAAAAATCTCAGTGGAATCAACTTTCTTAGGTTTTTTGTTTTGTTGTTTTGTTTGTTTGTTTGTTTTTTGGCGGGGCAATGGGATTAAATGACTTGCCCAGGGTCACACAGCTAGTAAGTGTCAAGTGTCTGAGGCCAGATTTGAACTCAGGTCCTCCTGAATCCAGGGTCAGTGCTTTATCCACTGCGCCACCTAGCTGCCCCCAACTTTCTTAGTTCTAACAAGAATGATATCACCAGCTTTATGTCCTACCTGCTGTTATTGGGGTGAGTGACTTGTGTTTTGGAGTCTTTAAGGATGGAGGGATTGCCAGTATTCACAACCAGTCCCGGATAAGACAGAAACTAAAAAGAAGTTCACTACAGAACCACAGCTTTAGTTCAGGAAAGAACTCAAAGGCACAAATGCCAATGTGATGTCCTAGTTTATAGTCAACACCTTCAACAAGGTAACAGAGTTTTGCTGAGAAATCTTAGTGTTCTTGGGACATATAAGATAACAGATAGATGGAAAGTTCTCCATACTTGGCTATGTAGAAACTGGGCAACTTATGTGTTTACAAAAGAGCCCCAGAGATTGGTGAGGGCCCTGCAAAAACAATTTACCACAACTATTTATTTCCTGTAAGTGGGTTGGTTAGATTTCCTGATGGGAGGGTAGAGAGTGATGGCCTAATAATAATAATAATGATAGCTAACATTTATATATGCAGCTAGGTGGTACAGTGGATAGAGCCCTGGGCTTGGAATCAGAAAGACTCATCTTCCTGAGTTCAAATTTGGTCTCAGATTTTACTACCTGTATGACACTGGGCAAGTCACTTCACCCTGTTTGCCTCAGTTTCCTCATTTGTAAAATGAGCTGGAGAAGGAAATGGCAATCCATTCCAGTATCTCTGCCAAGAAAAAAACCAAAATGGGGTCACAAAGTGTCAGACACTACTGACTGAACAACACAAATCATTTATATTTATACTTACTTTTCTTAACTTCCTTTAATGCTAATGCCTTCCCTCTTGTTTATCTCCAATTTATCCTGTATATCTTGTTTGTACGTAGTTGTTTGTGTTTTGTCTTCCCCATTAAACTTTGAGTTTCTTAAAAGCTGGGACTAAGTTTGGGTTTTTGTTGTTGTTGCTGTTGCTGGAGCAGCTGTTGTTGGTGGTTTGGGGGTCTTTGCAGGAGAAAATGCTCAACGCTGAGCATCGGAGTATCTTGTTTGTGGAACAGCAAGGAGTCCAGTGTCACTCAATTACACAATCTGTGAGTTGGGAGCATAAGATAGAAGACTGGATAAACTGGGATAGACTAGATTATGAAGGATTTTGAATGATAGAGAGTTTTCTATTTAATCCTGAAGGTGATAAGAAGCCACTGGAGTTTATTGAGTGGGTTAGGAAGAGTAATGTGTGATATAGTCAGATTGGTATTTTAGGTAATTCACTTTGATGGCTGAATGGAAGATGGACTGGAATTGGGAAGAGACTTGTGGCTGGCAAACTCACTAGCAGGTTATTGCAATATTCCAGATGTGAGATGATGAAGGCCTACACCAGAGTGATGTCAGTGTCAAAGGAGAGGAGGCGGGGGGGGGGGGGGGTTGAAAGCTGTTGCAAAGTGAAATAGACCTTTGCAACCATTTGGATATGGGGAGTGAGAGATAATGAGAAGTAGAGGATGACACCTAAGCTGAAGGTTTAGGGGATTGAGAAGATGGCAGTGTCCTTGACAGGAATAGGTAAGTTTGGAAAGGGGGAGAGCATGGGGAGAAAGATGAGCCTGTTCTTGGACATATTGAGTTTAAGAGTTTACAGGGGGGTGGCTAGGTGGCGCAGTAGATAGAGCACTGGCCCTGGAGTCAGGAGTACCTGAGTTCAAATCTGGCCTCAGACACTTAACACTTACTAGCTGTGTGACCCTGGGCAAGTCACTTAACCCCAATTGCCTCACTTAAGAAAAAAAAAGAGTTTACAGGACATCCAGTTCAAGATGTCTGAACAGCAGTTGGAGATGAGAGATTGAAGGTCAGCAGAGAGGTTGGAGCTGGATAAATAAAGAATCATCAATAAAGAGATGATGTTCAAAGAACACAAGCAAGTAAGCAGAGGAAAAAATAAAGTAGTAATGACTTGCAGAATAACAAAATATGCAAAACAGCAACATCTATGCAAATATAGACAAGTAATAAAACCACACATAGTTAAGCCATAAAAATTTCTCGGGTGAAAAGAGGTCGAGAGTGGAAAACGTTTAAGAAGCGCTGCTCCAGGAATCTCAGCTGTTGAAGTCTGAGGCGGAAAAGGCATTAACTCTGGATTCAGTCTTCTTTCTTTACTTGAACCAAGAGTCTTCTTCGATGGAAATGTCTGCTTATAAGCCATTGTCTGGTTCAGAGGGTCTTTGTTCTACTGAGAGGTGGTCTCTTTTTCTTAGAGTCTAGTCAGTCAATCAGAATTTATTAACACACCTAATATGTGCGATGCACTGTGTGAAGAAAGGCAAGAGATGGTCCCAGCTCTCAAGGAACTCACATTCTAATGGGCAAGACAGCAGTCAATAAATATTTATTAATATTTTAATATTTAATAAATATTTATTTATACAAGAAAGACAAAAATAAAACAAAAAATGCCTGGAACTTTCTCCTTCCTCATCTTTGCCACCTGGCTCTCTTGGCTTCTTTCAAGTCCCAACTAAAATCCCGCCTTTTAATTCTAGTGCCTTCCCTCTCTTAATTATTTTCTTTTTTATTCTATATGTAACTTATTTGTATAGATTTGTTTGCTTGTCTTCCCTAGTAGACTGTAAACTTCTCAAGAAAGCTTACTACCTTTTGCATTTCTTTCTATCTCCAGTGCTTAGTGCAATGCTTGGCACATAGTAGGTGCTTAATAAATCCTTATTCACTGACTGCCTGATTAAATATGTGTTTATTGTTGTGATTTTGGGATGCAAAATGTCTTGTATGTAATTTAGACCTGTGGTCATCAAGCAGTGCTTTAACCCAGTGCTGATTGTTGCTTGTACTATTGGTGTATCTTTGCTATGAATGGTATCTTAATATGATTACCTGGGATGCTAAAGATTAATCATCTTTATTCTGTTAGGTACTTGTACTTATTTTGATGTGTGCACCATGGCTAATTTTGCAAGGGATTATAAAGTTTCTGATACCGGAGAGGAATGTAGCAGATTACTAAACTAGGAAGACAGAGAATGCTGATATCTCCCCCACCTGACTTCTGAGAGGCATGGAAGCTAAGACCATTTTGGAAATGATAGTTTCTTTTTTCCTCTCATTCTGAAAGGAGCAGGAAGCTGAAAATCTTGAAAGGAGCAAGAATGGAACAATGCATGCAGGGTATGACAAAACTTCTGCAATGATGATGTGCTTAACCAGAAGGGAGTGAGAATGGGAGAGCTGACCACCTCACAGTGCTGGCTGTTTTTTACCACTGAACTTGCAAAAGAGAAAAGCAGGCACAGGAAGGTATATATTGTAGTTATTCCCTGCCTGTTGTGAACTAGAATGGGTAAACTCCTAAATCCTTATCTCCTAATTCATGCTGGCTTTTACACTGAACCCACTTCTCATCCCTTGTCTCTTTTAAACTGTCTTTTAGTTTCATGCATTGACTAAGTGTTCTCAAGAAGTCCTGGCTGGTCTCAGAGCCAGGAAGATGTATGTAGGTCCAGATTCTGAAACGACCTGAATGTGTGACCCTAGGCAGATCACATAACCTCTCAATGCTCTGAGCCAACTCTCTAAGAATAGGTTGCTTTGGGAATTTCCTAAACCAGTAAAACCATACATTCAGCCTCAATATCTAAGGTACATACTCTTTTCCACACATATTATAATTTGTTTTTTTTTAATTTTTATTATTTTTTATTTTTGGTGGGCAATGGGGGTTAAGTGACTTGCCCAGGATCACACAGCTAGTAAGTGTCAAGTGTCAGAGGCTGGATTTGAACTCATGTCCTTCTGAATCCAGGGTCAGTGCTTTATCCACTGCACCACCTAGCTGCCCCTACATATTATAATTTGTGAGAAAGGGCGTGGGAAGCATGTCCTTTCCCTGACATGGGGAGAAGCAGTATTCTCATGCCAGCTGGCTCACACCATAGTGGAATCAAGAATAGCAGTGATCACCAGTCTGGCCCCATGCCTTGCTGTTCACTCCAGCTAGTCCATCTTGCATCCTGGGGGTCCTTGGGCCCTGATCTCTCAGGGAAGAGCACACATCTCCATTTACAGGGAAACTTGTGCTTCCTCAGCCCCTCAGAAACAAGGACCCTTGTTCTTCCCTCACAGAGGGAGGAAGCAGAGAGCCCAAATACACAGCCTGGCTGTTTTCTCATCCCTAGTGGAGCGTGTCCTCACTGGGTGTTTTTCTTGGCTAGGAAGATCAGCTAAAGATTTTCTGACACCGAGGCCCATTTCCATGATCAGTTTCTCAATTTCTGCAAGGCAACGACATAAGGAGAGGGAGCCAATTAGGTAAAAGAGGCAGCATTATGTACTGGGAAGACTTCTGGTTAGGGAGTCAGGAGAGCTGAACTCTAGTCTCAGCTCTGCCACTAACTAGCTTGTGACCTCCAACAAGTCACTTGCTTTCTCTGACCCTCAGTTTCCTCATCTGTAAAATGAAGGGGTTTGACTAGATGACTTCTAAAATCCCTTCCTTTTCAATGATTTTATGTAAAGGAATTGTAAAAATAGGTCTACAGGTCAAACTGCCTCCTTCCCTTCAAAATCTTCATTCTTTTTTTTATTTAATTTTTTTTTCTTTTTTGCAGGGCAGTGAGGATTAAGTGACTTGTTCAGGATCACACAGCTAGTAAGTGTCAAGTGTCTGAGACCGGATTTATGAACTCAGATCCTCCTGACTCCAGGACTGGTGCTTTATCCACTGGGCCAACTAGCTGCCCCATAGTTTGATCTTCATTCTTTTTTTTCTTCCCTTTAAAATCAAGCTCAAAGAATTAATTAATACCAATTAGCCCTAGTGGTACTTTAACCTAATGACCTCATGGCTGGGCTCAGTCATACCTTCTCTCTGTTCTCAGAATTCTGGGTTGGGGAATGGAGGAGAAGGAGCCAACAATATGGGATCAGGGCTCTTAGACATCTTAAAAAAGAAGGTACTGTCTAAATTTGCATTAAATGGCAGCATAGTCAGATTAAGGGTTGAATTTATGTAACAAATGGATTGACCCTGTGCAGAGCCTGGACTGGTTGGTTACTACTTCTATGGTAACCATTTGGTTCTGGTTTTCACAAGGTCCCAGAGCCATAACAAGGATGAGGCAGCTGGAGCATTGTCCCAGGATACACAATTTATAGGGTACTTATGGCACCATCCAGAAACCCACTTTCTTCCCATGCTTCCCTCAAGTTCCCACACCTTCATTCCCTTCCAACCACTTCTTCACCCCACTCTTAGAAACTTCTCCATCAGATTGTAGTCCTTCAGCAGTGTAGAAATCTTGAAGTATCCCAGGGCTTGCTTCCTCTCCTTCTACTCCCAATGGGGCTGTAGCCCAGGCTAATACTTCTACAATAAAGGTTGCTCCTGCATGATTTATTTATTGTCTTTTGGTAAACTAGAATTCCAGTGACCTGAATATGAATTTTTGCTTAAGTACAATAAAACTTCCCTTCTCAGGGCCTCAGTCTTCTTATCTGAAAAATGAGAGGACTGGGCCAGATAACTTCTTAGGCCCTTTCCAAATTAAAAAAAAAATCCACTTTGTTTTACTCTAGGATAGTAATCAGCATATATACATTTATACAAAGGTACTTGCGGGTTCACACACATTGATGTCAACAGAACACCTTTACAATCCTTCAAAGGTTGGGTTAGGTACTCTCTCTACTCACACAGACTGCAGGCAGTGCCTCCATGATTTGGCAGACAGTTTTTGAGAGCTGATAGTTTTTAGGCCAAAAATTTCATCACCCTGAGTCCAACTTGGTAAAGAGCCTCCAAATTAAAATAAGCCACTCCTTGGCCAGGAGACACAGTCTATCACTGGATTCAAACTTGAAACTTTTCCAGCTTCGTTGAAACTGCTAGAGGCTATGTATGGTTCCCTGGTATTGTCTTTGAGAAAGCAGGGTCACCTCCATGATGTGAGGAGGCATTAGGGTAGGATGTTGGAGGACCACTATGGTTGGTGGCAGGGTTCCCAGTGGCTTAACAAATACATCCTTGGCTTCTAGCCCTGGAGATTGTAAGTCTGAGCTCATCTGGGTGGTAATTACTTAAAAGGATACCTCTCCTTCTTAAAAGGCTATACCAGCCAGGCCAGGCAATGGAAGAAGCACAGTCAGACAGCAGTTCATCTGAAAAAAACAATTGAAGGCTTTTTGTGGGTCAACAATAGGAACGAAAAAAGGAAATATGATATTGGACTGCATTAAGGAAGGCGTAGCTTCCAGAAATGAGGAGGTGATAGTCCCTATCACTGTTAGACAGCTAGGGCTATGGTATTCAGTTCTGGGTACTACATTAAAAAAAAAGTCTTTCTTCTTATTATGAACTTGACAAATATCAACAACCAAGAGCATTTCTTTATGCAAAGAATAGAAAAAGAGGAGTATGCATGGCATTGTGAATTTCTATTACCTACAACATATTTTAAAAAACAATAATAGCTAGCATTTATATAGTCTTTTAAGGTTTGCAAAACATATCACAAATAGTATCTCATTTGATCCTCCTAACAACCTTGGGAGATAGGTGCTAATATTGTCCCCATTTCACAAATGAGAAAACTAAGGCAGGCAGAGGTTAAATGACTTGTCTAGGGCCATACAGCTGGTAAATATTCGAATCCTGATCTTAACTAATATATTTCTTATCCCATGTCAAAAAAGACATATATGTATATATACACACATACATACAAAAATGTATATTTGTATGTATGTGTTTATACAATATTTAGTGCACACATGTATGCATAACTTTTATGGATATATAGTTGCACATATATGTGTGTATTGATGTGTACACACACACACACACACATATATATATAAACATATACAAAATTTAACTCAGTACTTCCTTGTTTGTGTATCATCTGGAACCTCCTATTCTCCTGTGTATTCTTTTAAATGTCTCATTGACATTCTTTTCTTTCTTATCTTCTATTTATTTTTATTTTTGCAGGGCAACTGCCCCCTGAAGAGCTTTTTTTGAAGAGAGAGAGTAGTAGAGGAGAATGATAGTGATATTTTTTTTTTAAGAAAATAAGGGGGCAACTAAGTGGCGAAGTGGATAGAGCACTGGCCCTGGATTCAGGAGGACCTGAGTTCAAATTTGGCCTCAGACAATTGATAATTACTAGTTGTGTGACCTTGGACAAGTCACTTAACCCTTTATCACCCCCCCCCACAAAAAACCCTCTTCATTTAAAAAACGACATTGTCAAACAAAACAAACAAACACATTGACTGTTTTTGAAGATATGTTACCTTCTGCATTTCTTGTCCAATGTTTCTCTTCCAAGAGGTAGGAAGCAAGTTTCAAAATCAATCTGTGCTGTCTTCCATCATTCAAACAAAAGCTCTGTGAAGTCAGGGATTGTCTTTCTTTTCGCTTGCATTTGTATCCTCCGTGCTTAGCACAATGACTGGCTCATGGTAAGTGCTTAATAAATGTTTGTTGTCTTCTTGTCTTCCATAGTTGTGACTGGTCATGGCAGTGATCGGAGTTAAGTCATTCACAGTTGTTTTCTTTTACAACATTATAGCCATTGTATAAATTGTTCTCTTGGTTCTGTTAACTTTACTCTGCCACATTTTATAAAAGTCCTTTTAGTTTTCTTTGAATCTGCTGCTTTAATAATCTCTTATGGCAGAATAATATTTTATGATATTAATATATCATGCTTGGTTCAGTCATTTCCTAATTGACGGGAACTCCCTTTGTTTCCATTTCTTTGCTACAACAAAAAATCATTGCTATTTGTTGCTAATTAATTTTGTGCATATGAGTCCTTTCACTCTTTCTCTTTTGGAGGGGGATATAGACTGAGTAACAGTAGGTTAGGTAACAGTGGGAGTAACAGATAAGTCAAAAAGTATGCAGTTTAGTGACTTATAATGCTTTCCAAAATGGCTGCATCGATTCAAAGTTACTCTATAGTGCATTAATATGCCTCTCCTCCCAAAGTCCTTCCCTCAATTATCATGATCCATTTTGGGGTGGGGGGTCATTTTTGCTAACCTGATAGTTGTGAGATGCAAAGTAATTTTCAATTTGCATTTTCTCAAATTAGTAGTAACTTGGAAACTTTTTTCATATGGTAGTTAATAACTTGCCTTTCTCATGAAAATTGCATATCCACATCCTTTGACCATTTAGCTATTATGTTACGTCTCTCATTCTTATATGTTTGTATCAGTTCCCTACTTATCATGGTTATCAGATCTTTGTCGGTTTGATTTGCTGCAAATATTTTTCCCAGTTATCAGTTTCCTTTCTGATTATTGATTTTGTATGCACAGAAACTTCAATTTTATGTTGAGATTGTCCATATTAGCTCCCTTGTTTAAGAACTTTTCCTCTTTCCATAATTGTAAAGATACCCTCTTCCCTTTTCCTTAAATTTGTTTATGATATGACCTTTTATATCTAGGTTATGTTTGCATTTGGGAACTTGTTATAGTATTTGGTAGGAGATGTTGGTCTAAACATCTAATTTATGCCATGCTTTCCAATTTTTCCAGCAGTTTTTGTTGAATAGGGAATCATTTTCCCAGCAGTGAGAGTTCTTTAGTTTATCAAACACTACTGTGTTCAATTGCTTATGAGTGTTGCATACCTCATCTGTTCCACTGATTCACTTTTCTATTTTTAACCAATACCGAATAATATTAATGATTACTGCTTTGTAGTATACTTTGAGATTTGGTACTTCTAGTCCACTTCTCACCCTCTGCTTCCTTCCCACTTTTTTCATGATTTCCTTTGAGATTCTTGACATTTTGTTTCCCCAGATAAATTATGTTATTATTTTTTCTTATTCTATAAAGTAACTCTTTGGCAGTTTGATTGATGTGGCACTAAATCTGTAAATTAGTTTAGGTTGCATTGTAGTTTTTATTATGTTGGTAGGGTCCATCTGTGGACAATTAATATTTCCTCTATTTAATGGGGCAGGTAGATGGTGCAGTGGATAGAACATTGGGAATCATGAGAATCTGAATTCAAGTCCTCAGGTCCCTAAGGCCTTAGACACATACTGTGTGACCCTGGGTAAGTCACTTAACTCTGCCTTGGTTCCTCATCTGTAAAATGAACTGGAGAAGGAAATGGCAAACCACTTCAGTATCTTTGTCAAGAAAACCCCAAATGGGATCACGGAGAGTTGGACACATCTGAAACAACTCAATAACAAATTCTGTATTTCTTGAGAACATGTTTTGTAGTAATGTTAGTAGAATTCCTGTGAGGGCCATCACCAGTTGTCCTCACTTATGTCCTGCCAGTGGATTCTTATGACTCTGGGGGAAAGAGTGAGGTTGGTGACCTTGTACTGTTCTTGCCTCACTTAAATCCAATTCACTTGCAAGTCAAGACATCACCATCCTGATGTTACTGGTCCTCTTCAAGAATATGTGTGTGTGTGTGTTTGTGTGCATATGTGTGTGTTTTGGTATAGGTGTCACGTTTTTTGGAAGGATATTGCTAAACTGGAGGGCATTCAAAGGGGGGCAGTGTAGGATGGTGAGGGGCCTCAGGGTGTGGTTGAAGGCACTAGAGGATGTTTAGCCCAGAGAAGAAGAAAAGGCTCATGGAAAAACCTTGGAGGGCCAGACTTGTTGCTCTGCTTGTCCCTACAGGGTGGAAGTAGGAACAATGGGTGGAAACTGAAAAGAGACAGATTTAGGCTTGACATCAGGAAAAACTTCCTAAAAATCAGAGCTATCCCAGAGCAGAATGGGCTACTTCAGGAGGCAGTGGGATCCCTATCACTGGATGAGGTTCCTTCTCACTCTCTGACTTGGTGAAGGGGTTAAGGTCACTCTCCCCATAGCCTGTCCGTCACGGTTAAAGATCAGGCCTCTCATCTCTGATCGATACAGTAGACTCTGTGCATGCGTCTGGGACCCAAACCCTGTATAGAATCATCCTGCCCCAGGTCTGAGAGTCAGCACTGGCTCTGGCAACAGAGGACCTGGATTCAAATCTTCCCCTGATATTGTGACATGGGGCAAGTCACTTAATCTCCAGGGCCCTCAGTTTTCTGCTCTATAAAACAAAAAGGTTGTCCCTTCCAGATTGAAATCTTTGATCCTCTGACCCAACTCCTACATCCTACACCACACACATTCACCCCATATACTCGGCTGTGCCCAGAGCTGCGCGTGCCTGTAGTTACAGGGAGGGCCTCCTCTTCATAATGGTGAATTCCAGTGGCACAGAGCAGGGCCCTGAGGAAACAGGGGCAGGTATTTCTTTTATTTCTTTTTAATGAATTTCTCTTGTTCTTCCTACTCTGCATTGAGCAATAACACCTTATGGTCCCCAAAGTAACAACCTCAGTTTCCACCAGAGGATTTCCACCTCTCCTCCCAAGGCCCACTCCCATTGTTTTCTACCCATGAGACGACCGGGTTGGTTGTCACCCTTGTCAGAATGGCTGCTCTTGGCAAAAATGTGCAAAACGAGAATGCTGTCCCCGTTCCACTCTGCACAGATGTTGGCCTGTCACGTGGCTGAAGACTAAACGGTGCCCCCCTACCCTACCCCCAGAGAAAACCATCTGCTGAGGCCCCGCTAATTATTGCAAGACTGGCCTTGTCTCACTTTAAGGGGAGAGTTCATGCTGTAGTGGTAATGTAGCCCAGGCCCCGCTGAGCTTGGTTCAGGCAGGGGGTCCCCAGCTGGGTAACAAGCTCCCCAGCTTTATTGAATTTCTCCTCGCCCAAGCCTAGCAGCTAATCACATTTAGCTTCAGCGGCCTCTGATTCCCGATGACCTATTGGGGAAGTATAGACCCCATGTGAGTTCTCTTCTTTCTCCCCCTCCCCCTAAACCTCCATTCCCCCTCCTTGATGAGTAACTATCAAATCTCTACCTCCTCCCCTCCTCTCCCTGCTTCATCTACAATCTCAAGGGTCAGGTGAGGAGGGTCAGAGATGATGCTCTTAGGATGCAGAATCTGGCCTCCTTCTCCTCTCATTTACCCTGAACATCATTAATAATTGTGCAGACCATGTGGCCAAAAAGGGCACAGGCCACACAGTTCAGGGGGCCCTAGCATAGGAGTGAGCAGAGACTTGCTGGCTTGTACTTTGGCTGAGATTTCTCAGTGTGGGCTTAGCACTTCCACCCTCATGTCTTAGCCCCACCCAACACTTCTGCCTTGATTTCCCCAGTCTCCAAAGAGGAAAGAAAGGGCCTTAGGACAAGGTGACTGTACTTTGTGTTCTGAAGCCCAGGACCACACAAGAAATAGGCTGGCAAACTGTTCTCTTACCCCTACAACCCCTTTAAGCTGCCTCTAGCACAGGGACACTGGAAAAGTGAAAAGAAAATATGATCCCCTGACTTCTTTGGGGCCAGAGTGTGACACCAGGAAGGAACCTTGGGCATTAGCAAGTTTTTAGGAGTTCAGACCATTGCTGCTCCCTGCCCTGCCCCTCCTCCAACTCTATGGATATCAGTATAAATGGGAGAGGAGGTGAGAGACATGAAGAGGTCAGTGTACTTGAGTGGATCTGTGGATGCTGGTGTCTATCTGGGTGTCTCTGCCTATGTGAATGCTCATTGTGTAGCCCATGTGTATGTGACTCAAGATTACTGAAGAAGGAAGATGTGGCTCATTTAGGTAATGGTGGTAATGGGGCCCTCCCGCCATCTTCTGATGGCTCAGACTCTGAGAGTGAATAAGGGTCACTCAGAGTTCATGTGTCCAGGTGACTTCTGGCCATGGGCTCCTTGGTGGGCAGAGGCAGAGTTGTGGAGGGGAGGGCAGGCTCACACCCTGGTCAATGGGGTGATAAGGTCTGGTTTCTTCTAAAAAAGTCGGACCTGGATCCTCCTCTTGCTGCTCACCTCTCCCTTCAGTCACCCATGGTTTCACATCCTCTGACATGCTGCCTGATTCTACCTATACACACAAAATTGGATTGAATGGCAATTTTGAATTTGGGCCTTTAGAATGATCAGGTGTGGGCTATAAGGGGCTATCTGCCAAGCAGACCCCCTTCTTGAGAGCTGGGCTAGCATATCACACCCTGCCCCCAGGACCCCCTGGCATAAGCCCCTAGGGTTCAGACCATGGCTGCTCTTGTCTCTACTCTACTACTTCATCCCAAGAAAAGGATAAGCAGCACAGGTTACACTCCAGGAAAATGGATCCGATTTCTCTTGTCCTGTAGTAGAGCCTGGCTTTTGTATGTTGGAGATTATTTTGATGCTGGAGGGAGAAGGGGAAGATGCATAGTAACTCCAGGGTATAGTCGGCTTTAGGACCTCTTTCTGGGTTTCTTGATCAGCTAAGAGTGGTCATGAATGCCAGCTGCAAGCAAAGCCCAGTAGGACACACACTGGATAGAGACAGAAACAAGGGGAGAGCTTTCAAAAGAATTATATTCCATTGATTGTAAGCTCCTTGAGGTCAGAGATTGGTTTTCTAAAATTCTGCCTTTGTATTCCCATCACCTGGTACAATGCTTTTTTTTTTCTCCAAATAGTATGCATTTAATAAGTATTTCTTAGATTGAACTGTTGGATACTTGAAAATATAGAGGACACATGAGAAGTAAATTCTTATTTATTTATTTATTTACCTATCTATTTATTTATTTTTGCAGGGCAAGTAATTGGGGTTAAGTGACTTGCCCAGAGCCACACAACTATTAAGTATTAAGTGTCTGAGGCTGAATTTGAACTCAGGTCCTCCTGAATCCAGGGCCAGTGCTCTATCCACTGCACCACCTAGCTACCCCGAGAAGGAAATTCTTAAAAACACAGAGCAACCTACTGACAAGTTCAGACTTTATATAATACCTTAAACTTTGCCAAGCACCTTACATACATCTCATTTTGGTCGCATGACAACCTTATAAGGCGAAGTCTGTTCTCTCTGTTCTCTGTCTGTCTCTGTCCCTATCCTCCCTTCTCCTCCTTTTTCTCCCCTCCTCTCTACTTTCCTCCTTTCCTTTCTTTTCTCCTCCCCTCCTCTCTCTTCTCTCCTCCCTTCTCTTCCTCCCCTCTTCTTTCCCTTCCTCCTTTCTTTTTTCCCCCTCTCCTCTCTCCTCTTCTCTCCCTTTCTCTCTTCCCCTTTCCTCCCTTCTCTTCCTCTCACCTCTCCTGTCCTGTCCTGTCCTGTCCTGTCCTGTCCTGTCCTGTCCTCTCTTCTCTCTCTCTCCAAAGAGGACCTTGTATCATCTCTCATAGAAGAAAGACTATGTCTCCTCTCTCAAGCTCTGCCATCAAGACCACCCCTCGCACATGCATCCAACACTGAGCCACCATTCTCTCCACCGAGGAGGAGAATCTTTGGTAAATATTTCCGCCTTGAATCTAGGGTCCTATTCAGTCTGATTCTCCTGACTTTTTCTACTCTTTCCCCCTTCTCTTGAGCTCCCTTTCATGTATTGTCTCCTCCCCCCCCCCATTAGAATGCAAGCTCCTTGAGAGCAGGGCTTCGAACATAATATGCACTCAATAAATGTATCTATCTACCATTGGTATTCTTCTTTACGTTATTATTATCACCCCCATTTTAAAGATGTGGAAGGTGAGGTAAAGTGATTTGCACAAGGACATACAGTTAGGAAGGGTCAAAGACAGGAGCTGAACCCAGATTTTTCTAACTCGAAATCCTGCCCTCTGTTTACTTAGCCAGCAGTTCTCAAAGTGGAGTCTGGGGTTGCCCGAGAGTCCCTTAAACCCTTTTTTTGGGGGGGGGGTTAAAACTCTCTGAAAGGTCAAAACTATTTTCATAATAATACTAAGATGTTTTCATTTCTAATGTGGTAAAATATTGATAGATATAACCCACATAAACAAAAGTTCTTGGGAGGTCCACAGTCTTTAAGAGCATAAAGCAGGTACGGAGACCTAACCCTAATTCCCAAGGCCAGAAAGTTTGAAAACAGCTGTACTAAGCCATGCTGCTTCTTGTTAAGTCCAGAGGGGATGTAGAGGAAAAGAGCCTTCAGTTAGTGGAGTTAAGCACTTCCTGGAGCTGAGTTCCAAGTTGGGTTTGGGGGTAAAAGGCCTAGATTGGGTGAGAAGTATGGAAAGGGTATTCAAGGTCCTCTTCTTTTTGTGAGAACACTCTACGGACTCTCAAAGAAGCTGGCAAGGGAATGAGGGGTACTAGGAGCTAGATGCGAATATGGAAGAGAGTGCCCAACCCCCTCTTCTCAGTGGCATCAAATTGGGGGGTAGCCTCAGCAACCATGACGAGGAAGGATAGTTCCTCCATTTCTCTTTTGATCCCTACAACAAAAGAAAAACTTGTTCCACCTTAGTGTCCTCTCCTGCGTTCCTTCATACCCTCCACCCCACGCCCCCCCCCCCAACCCTCTTCTTCTGTTCTCCATCCTTCATCCTGGCTGTGCTGCAGAGTAGGAATTTGTGGGCCCCAGCCGTTCTCTCCCAGCTGCATCTCTGTGGGTAATGGGGCTGTGACAATTTTTCTAAGTCCTGCTTGTTAATGTGTCACTGTACATTTCTCTTGGAAACATCAAAGGACACTGTGCATCCCCCACCGTTTGCAAACAGCAATCGAACAAGACAGTGAGGCTGAGGCCCCTGCCCGGAGCAGCTGGAACATAGGTTTATAAAATTACAGGGAATGCATAGCCACAGACATCGCCTGCTGTCTGACTTCATTACAGGGGCAGCCTTGGTGTGGAAGTATATTCCAACAATTTGGGAGATTAGGATGTGACATCCTTCATTATCTGTTTGACATAAACAGAAAAGAGATTTTACTAGAAAAAGTCCACATAGCAGAGAGGCAGAAGCTCAGAGGACCCATAATCTGGAGGAAAAAAACAAAACAAAACTGCTGAAAGAGACAAAAGTCTATAAGGGAAAAAATAATTACATTTCACTTATTTACAGGCAAAGCAGCTGCTGAAATTCTAATCTAGAGGATGAAATGTACTCCCTAAAGGGATATTAGATGTTGGTGAGGGAAAGAACCTGGATATGGGACTCCTAGGTTCCATCTTTGCTCAACTGCTGACTTACTATGGGACCTTGAACAAATCCTCTAAGCTTTTATTGCCTCAATTTCCCCATCCGCAAAATGGTGAATATAAAATTACAGTGCTTTGTGGTCAGGGGCAGCTAGGTGGCGCAGCGGATAAAGCACCGGCCCTGGATTCAGGAGGACCTGAGTTCAAACCCAGACCTTTGACACTAGCTGTGTGACCTTGGGCAAGTCACTTAACCCTCATTGCCCCCCCCAAACAAACAAACAAACATACAGTGCTTTGTGGTATTGTGGAAAGCAGGTAGCATTTGAAATGGTAATAATTAGGCTATTCTATGTCACATAACTAGGAATCCTGGTTCTGTTATGATATTATATGTGACATTAAGCAAATCACTTACCCTTCTGAGACCTCAGTTTCCCATAAAGTGAGGAGGTTGGAGTGGTTGATCTCCAAGGTTCTTTTCAGCTCCAAATCTATCATTCTATGATCTGTAGTGGTTGAAAAACAACAGGTGCACAAATGTGGAATGTAAGCTCCTTGAGGACAGGACCTGATGCTGTCTCCAGTGCCCAGTACAGGATCCTACACATAGCAGGTGCTTAAGATATATTTGCCAAATTGGATTAAGTTCAAAGTATAGACTGTTCAGCAATGAAACACAATAGACAGAGTGCTGGATGTGTCAGGAAATCTTGAGTTCAAATCCTGCCTCAGACACTTACCTCTATGACCCCGGGCAAGTCACCTAACTGCTGTTTGCCTCGGTTTCCTCATATGTCAAATGAGCTGGAGAAGGAAATGACAAACCTCTTCAGTATCTTTGCCAAGAAAACCCCAACTGGGGTCACAGAGACTCTGACGTGACTGAATAATAACAAATGGAAAGTGCTTGGATAAATTAAGGCAGCTATGTATTTATATATAGCTATATATAAATATATATACATACAATACATATACATATAGACATACACACATATACATACATATATATGTGTATATATGCCTAGCTTACGTGAATAGTATTCCATTTCATGCACACACACACACAATTAAGTCAGTCTTGTCTTGACCAAGAAAGTTAGAGAAGTTTGGGCTGTGCAGGGGCAAGGGGAGAGGGCATAGGGGACGCTTTTCAATCCCCATCCTTCCACCAACTGTTCGATAGCCTTTCAGTGGTGAGAAGATGGTTTTCTAAAGCCCTTCGAAAGGCATGGTAATGAGAGGTTAGATTTCAGGCCATCTCCCCGACCGGGAGGGCTCCGCTCCCACCTCTGACTGTGTGGTTTTCATTGAGCCTTAAGAAGTGTGTGAATGTGGAGGAATGTGATAAACCCGCGAACTGCCCCAGACCCACCGCCCCCACTGCCTGGAGTGGGGAGTGGGGTGCGGTGCGCGGGCAGCTAGACCCCTCAGTCTTTCTCCGCACCCCAGCTTCCCCGGTATCGATTCTGCAGGGGTTGGGGGCCAAGGCGGGACCTCGGGGAGCAATTGTGTGACCCAGACCGCCTCCACCGTGGGCCCAAGGCCCAGTACTCGGGCTCGCGAGGAGTTGGGGGAGGGGGAGTAGTGGTGAGGCTCCTAACTGGGGACACGCAGCACTGTTGCTGCTGCTGCTTCTAGGGTTGCTTGGTCCGGCTCCCGGGCGGCCTCTCGGCCTCAGCTTCCCTCGGGCTGGGAGGGCGTTCAGGCAGCGGCAGCAAGCAGCGAACTAGCCTGTTGTTTTTCCACGTCATTTGCTCTCCAATGTGTTATCAGGGCCCGCCCGGCCGCCGGGGTGAGGGTGGAGGTGGGGATGGGGGTGGAGGAGGGGGTACCGCCGGGGCTGAGCGGGTCCCTCCCTGTAACAAGCGATTGTGTGTTCTCGATTTCCTTCGGAGATGGTGAGGGAGAGAGGAGGGAGGGAGGGCTGGGATTGGAGGCGGGGGGGGGGGCTGTCCTGGAGAGGGGTAGGGGTATTGAAAGGGGGGGGGGGAGGGAGGCGAAGTGGGGAGGGGGGGAAATCCCTTCTTTTCCCGTGGCCTCGTCCCGAGCCAATCTCCCCCTCGGAAGTACATGCCATTCCCGGCGCGGGAAGGGGTTAAAGGCCTCCCTGAGCTCAGAAACATGCAGGTGTCCCACGGTGCCAGATACAGACGCCTAAACTGTTTCCAGCTCCCCCCCCCTTCCTTTTTTTTTTTCTTTTTCTTTTTCTTTTTTTTTTTTTGCAACAAGTCTGTGGGTCGGCAACGGGACAGAGGCAGCGCAGCAACTCGTCGATCACAGGCATCGAGGCTGCTCTACAACTTGCTCGGTGGAGAGAGCACAGGGCAGGAGTCCTGCTGCCGGGGCCTCCAGGGAAGCTGCTTTCTCTTCAAATTAAGGGGTGGGGTAGGGGCGGATTGCTCCTGAAACCCTTTCATCTGGACAGTTGAAAGCTAACCAGCCTAGCCTGACTCCGGGCAGTGGAAAAGCCTCGCTGGGGTTGGAAGGGGCAGGTGTATCCCAGTCCCTTGGAGGAAAAGAATTGAAATCCAGGGTGGGTGCTAGGCCGCCTCTAGCTGGGGGGAAGATTATTTTTTCCCCTTGGAGAAGTCTCTGCGAAGGGACCATGTGGTCCTGGCGCTTGTGGGTCTGTTGGGGACCTCTGGCTGCCTTGTTGCTCCTGGAGATGCCACCGGTGGGGCAGGCGCTGCCTCCTATTCGGTATTCTCACGCTGGGATCTGCCCCAACGACATGAACCCGAATCTCTGGGTTGACGCTCAGAGCACCTGCAAGCGGGAGTGTGAAGCGGACCAGGTGAGTCTGAGAGTCGGGATGGGAGAAGAAGCCCCACAGTATCCTGGGGAGCAGGGAAGCCTAATGGATCGCAACACTGGCCACAGATAATGTATGTAACGTGTGGGCTCAGCCAGATTTGAATGTGGCTCGGGGACACTGTGCGCCCTAAGATTGTCCAGGTTAGATGGTTTCATGTTATTTTTTAAAATACAAACTTTGGAAAGTTGGGGAGAAATGGAAAAGGTTGGGAAAAGAAATGGGAAAGGCCCCTTCGTACCTCCCAGAAAGATGCTTATCCATTGGGTCCTGACCAATGTTGGAACCTCCCTGCCTGCAGCTGCTTGCCTCCACCCAATGTCTAGTGGAGTCCGGGAAAAGATGTAGTCAATAATTAGTGAGTAAGTAGTGGGAGGCAGAAGAGCACCGAGGACAAAAAAAGCCCCTTGCTTGCTGCGGCTGCTGTTTTTGAGGGGGCTCATTCTGGGGGAGCCTTGGCTTCCCTCCCAGCACAGGTCAATTTCTGAAACCAAAAGTAAGGCGTTGGAAAGAGTCTGGCACCCGGAACCGGGAGACCTGAACTTGACTCAAGTCGCTGTTTCTCTGAACCTCAGTTTCTTCAACTGTGAAATGGGGGTGATAACACCCTGCCTCTGGCACAGGGTTGTGGGAAAGGCAGTTTGTTAAACTAAAGTAATGGTGAATGGGAGTTGTTATTCCCTCCTAGCAACCCTTCGTTAGTTTCCATAGCAAAAATGAGGAAGTATAGAACATGGAGGCAGTGTCTTGTGGTAGAAAGAGCCCCGAATGCGGAGTCACAAGACCTGGGTTTGAGTCCGGACTCTGTGTGTGACTTTAGGAGAATATCCCTGCACTTCAGTTTCTTGATCTGTAATATGAAGTTCCTAGATGATCTCTGTAGCTCATTCCAGGGCAGCTAGGTGGTTCAGTGCATAGAGCCCTGGGCCTGGAGTCAGGAGTTCAAATCTGGCCTCAGACATTTACTATTTGTGTGACCCTTCACCCTGTTTGCCTCAGTCTCCTCATCTGTCAAATGAGCTGGAGAAGGAAATAGCAAATCACTCCAGTATCTTTGCCAAGAAAACAACAAATGGGGGTCATACAAATTGGACTTGACTGAACAGCAGCTCATTCCATCTCTAAATTATATGAGAAACCTGTTCAACTTGGGCCCTTCTAGTTACTGGTACTTAGTTCTGCCACTAATTAGCTGTGTAACCTTGGACAAGTCACTGTTCCTCCTCTGTTACCTTATCTATATTTAACCAGATTGATTGAGCCAAATCATTTCCAAGCTCTCTTTCAGCCTTAAATCTTATGATATCTAAGGGTCCTTTTGGCTTTCTTTCAGCTAATTCAGTGATTCCATGAGTAATTGAATGGCACAATGGGTAGGTAACTACCCTTCCCAGAGCTAGGAAGACCTGGTTTTAAACCCCACCTTATGAATATACTTGTTTAAGCCTAGGCAAGTCGTACAATGTCTGACACATAATTGCGGTTGTGTCTGACTCTCCGTGACCCTGTCTGGGGTTTTCTTGGCAAAAATACCAGAGGGATTTGCCATTTCCTTCTTCAGCTCACTTGACAGATGAGGAAACTGAGGCCAGAAATTGACCTGTCCAAGGTCACACAACTAGTGGTTTGCCATTCCCTTTTCCCAGTTCATTTTACAGGTGAGGAAATTGAGGCAAACAGGGTTAAGTGACTTGCCCAGGGTCAGACTGCTGAAAAGTGTCTGAGGCCAGATTTGACCTCAGGAAGATGAGTTTTCCTGACTCCAGTCCCAGTGCTCTATCCACTATGCTTCCTAGCTGCCCTGGCACATAATAAGTGCTTAATAAATGCTTGTTGACTGCCTGCCTGACAACTGGGTGCTCCAGGCAACCTTCTCTGAATACAAGTTATCAAGAAGATACCAACCCTGCATTGGTGGAGGAAGTTTTGCTTGTGCATTACCTATATCAATGAAATCACAGTCCCTATTATTCAATATGGAACAGTGGAAAATATGCTATTTCTCGAGTAAGGGGACCTGCCTCTGGCTCTTGTGTGACTCTTGGGTAGTCATTTAAACTCCCAGAGCCTCAGTTTCCCAATCTGCAAAATGAAAGAGTTAGATAGATGACTTCTGACCCCTTCTGGTTCCAGAGCTACGATCCTTTCAATCTGTTAAGAGTAGCAGGCTCTGGAAGCCTGAGACCATGGTCCACTGTTGCCTGGCATTTATCTTGAAATGATTTCTCTTCGTGCCCCAGGCTGAAGCAATTCCAGGCCAACTGACCCGGTGCCTACCTAGCCTGAAAGGCCAGCAGATAGATGGAGGTCTTGGGCATTATGACCAACTCCATGGCTCTGAGCCTGAATCAGGAAACATGCTTGGCTTTCGGACTTTTGGGTGTGGGGGAAAAGTAGCCCTCTCTCAACCCTCTTCCTTCATCACAACTATTTCACTTACACCAACAGAGTCAGAATAGTAACAAGGGCTTCCCATTTCCCAAGTCCAGGGCCCAGTTGGGACAAGTCCCCGGACAAGTCAATTGCAAACAACACAAATGTTTCATGTTGGCTCTGAGAAATAACAGAGATGAGAGGATGTATTTTCAGAGGCTGGGGACCTCTCACCTGGCTTGTGGATGGGCAAGAAGCCTGGTTGCTCTGTTGGTATGGATGTGGACTGCATTTGGTCAAGGTTTGCAACAGGTAATATTCAGGGATGGAAAATAACCACGTGGCCCCTGCCAACTCTGCATGTCCATCCATGAGGGTGCACACTTCAGATCACAGAGCTAAAGTTGGAAGGGACCTCAGAGGCCATGTAGTCCAACCCCCTCATTTTATAGATGAGGAAACTGAGGCCCACAATCACAAACACAGTAACCTTCAGGAGTGGAATTTGAAAGCAGGTCCTTAGACTCCAGAAGCAGTCCTTTTGCCACTGTATCACATGGATGGCTGAAGATTTGGAGTGATCTTAGTTTCTCTCTGATAGAAATTTAGCAGATGAACCGGCTTACATTCAGCCTACACTCCCAGCAACATTTTCTTTTTCTTTTTCTTTTTCTTTTCTTTTTTAGGCAATTGGGGTTAGTGACAGCTATTAACTAAGTGTTAAATGTCTGAGGCCGGATCCAGCAACATTTGCATTTGTAGGTCCTCCTTTCACGGACTTCCAAGCCCTGAAGTCCATTATTGAGCACTAGCTACCTGTGAGATTCAATGGCCGTAAGGAAAAGGAAGCGAATGGTTTCCTTCCACTTTCTACCACATTGCCGTCTTTCCTGATCTCCCTCTCACCTGGTTTGACTGTAGTCAAACCTGAGAGCTTCCCATCTTAGGTGAAGTTCCATTTCTTTAGAGGAAGAGCGTTCTGAAGTCCATGGGGAGATTTCAAGGGCTGTGTGAAATTGGATGGGGAAAATGTCTACATCTTTATTTTCACCAGTATCTAACTGGTTTAGCATTTCCTTTGCTTAAAATAACAACAACAACAACTACATCATTCTGAGGAGGGGTCCATTGGCTTTACTGGACTGCCATAGAGATCTATAACACACACACACACACACACACACACACACACAAGACTAAGAACTAGTTTAGAGAAAGGAGGGTTAGGGATTGGGACTGGAGCGGTGACTTCACTGGCATAGGGATTTACTTGGTAAGGAACGTGCCCCTACCAGTTCAGGCCAGCACTTCTGGTCTTCAGAGAGTTGCCCAGATCACCAGTGACTTGCCCAGGGTCACCCAGCTAAAGTGGCTACCAAGCCAGCTCTCTCTTCACTGTGGCATCTTTGGGGATCATCTAGTCTACCCTTCTCACTTTACAGTTAAGGAGAGCCAAGCCCAGAGAAGTAGCCTGCAAACATCCATGGTGGAATTGGCCAGTCTCTTTTCCACCGCACTACAGACGCCTCTCTTTAGGGAGGTCTGGGGCTAATAAGGTCTGTTACCCTCAAAAGAACAAAACAGCCATTCTTATCAGCAGGAGGGGAAAAAACAGCTCCACCACCCCCACCCCCGGGAAGGCCAGTTGCAAAGAGGCGGGAGAGGAACTAGTATTTTTCCCCTCTTAGCTGAAGTGGCATTTCAAAGGGGCTGAAATCAAGGCAGGAATGAAAAGCCGCAGGTAGTATGTGGGCCGCTGCTTGTTTACGGGACTTACTCCTGGAGTAGCTCCCAAGGCAAAGAAGGATTAGGAGCAACACCTGCCCGGTAGGTACGAAGTGTTATTGTCGGAAAAAACACCCGTGAAAATCTTGATTGTTTCTGCTCTGAGAGTGTGTTGCTAATTTCGAGGAATTAAACTAATGCCTTCCGTGCGTGACTCCGGAGAAAATCAGAGGCGATTACGTCCAGGTTGGTAAATCCTCGCTTACGCCCTGGCTGACCTTTGCTTTGGGAGGGATTGACTGCGGCTGTTTTCTGGGATGGATTATTCCGTCCCTCCCTCTCTCTCAGAATGGGAGCCTACGTCAGAGACCTGTCTAAGCAATCCGATTGAGTTATCACAGAGCCAGCCATCCCTGTCCTATCGTTTCCTTAATAATAATAACAACAACAACAATAACAACAATAATAACAATAAAAATAAAAACCACGAATAAATAGTGATAATAACTAGAGTTTAGATAACATCTTAAGGTTTACAAAGTACTTTACATGTTATCTCATTCAGTACCTCCTGGGAGATAGGCGCTATAATTATCCTCCTTTTGTAGATGAAGAAACTGAGGAACAGAGATGTTAAGTGACTCACACATCTAGAAGGTGTCTGAGGAAGAATTGGAACTCATTTTCCTGACTCGGAGTTCAGTGGTCTATGCACTGAGCCACTTATCTGCTTTGATAACAGGGACAACTCTCCCTAGGGCCTCAATTTCATTGATCTGTAATTTTATGGATCAGTTTCATTGATTACCAAAATGGGTAAGTTAAATGCTTAGGCAGCCCCTCGGGATAGAAACAAATTCTTGGATGCCCAGCCTAATATCTTTCTGGTTGTCTATTCTGTTTTTCTCTTGTAAAAACTGGGATGATTCGTGTTTCATACATTTATTTACTCATTCATTCTTCAACAAACATATATTAAGTACCTGTTGTATACTGGGCACTGTTCGAGGTACTGGAGGAGGCTCAGTGTCCAAGACCCAGTTTACAGCTTCATGGAGTCTAAACACCAGGAGCCAGTTAAGCATGTCCCTGTGATGCCCAGCCACTACAGAATTCACTCGCTATTAATCCACGTATTAGTTTAATTCCTCGAAATTAGCAACACAGTCTTGGAGCTGAAACAAAGAAAGATTTCATGGCATGTTTTCGACAATAACACGTCGTACCCACTGGGCAGGAGTTGCTCCTAATCTTCTCTGTGCCTTGCCTGCTACGTCCAGGAGTGAGTCTTGTAAACAAGCAGCAGTCCACGTACTACCTGCGGCTTTTCATTCCTGCCTTGATTTCAGCCCCTTAGAAATCTTGGATAAGGACAAACTTAAGTTCCTTCACCCTAGGCTTGTGGGCACTTTTCCCATTTTCCCCTAGGAGAATCACAGGATCAGAGATTTGGAGCTGAAAGGGACCTTAAAGGCCTACTCCATAATTATTAAGCATCTGCTATGTGCTAGCCACCGGGCCAGGGATCCCAAGACAAAAATAAAACATCCCCTCCCCCCAGGATGCTCTCTCCCCCACCTCCCTTCTCCCTCCCTTACATTCTAACCTCCTTCTGGTTGGCTCCTTCCAGGAGTGTGAGACATATGAGAAATGCTGTCCCAACGTCTGTGGCACCAAGAGCTGTGTGGCTGCCCGGTACATGGATGTGAAGGGCAAGAAGGGTCCTGTGGGGATGCCCCGAGAGGCCACCTGTGACCACTTCATGTGCCTGCAGCAGGGCTCTGAGTGTGATATCTGGGATGGCCAGCCTGTCTGCAAATGCAAGGACCGATGTGAGAAGGAGCCCAGCTTCACTTGTGCCTCTGATGGCCTTACTTACTATAATCGCTGCTACATGGATGCTGAGGCCTGTTCCAAAGGCATCACGCTCACCGTAGTCACATGTCGTTACCACCTTACCTGGCCCAATACCAGCCCCCCACCACCAGAGACCACTCTGAGCCCTACCACCGTCTCCCCAGAAACTCCCATGGTGGACGTGGCAGCCCCAGCCCTGCTCAATCACCCTCACCATCAGTCAGTCCGTGTAGGGGAGACGGTGAGCTTCCTCTGTGATGTAGTGGGCCGCCCTCGGCCAGAGATCACTTGGGAGAAACAGCTGGAGGACCGAGAAAATGTGGTCATGCGGCCCAACCATGTACGCGGCAATGTGGTTGTCACGAACATCGCCCAGTTGGTTATCTACAATGCCCAACCCCAGGATGCAGGCATCTATACCTGCACGGCTAAAAATGCCGGGGGGCTCCTTCGAGTAGATTTCCCTCTGTCTGTGGTGCGGGGGGAGGTGTCAGCCTCAGAGCATGGGCCAAATGGGACGGCCTTCCCCATGAACGAGTGCCTGAAGCCACCTGATGGGGAAGACTGTGGGGAGGAGCTGACCCGTTGGCACTATGATGCCCAAGCTAATAACTGCTTCACTTTCACCTTTGGCAATTGCTACCACAATCACAATCACTTTGAGACCTATGAGGCATGCATGCTGGCGTGCATGAGTGGACCCCTGGCTGTGTGTGGTCTGCCTGCCCTGCAGGGCCCCTGCAAAGCCTATTCTCCTCGCTGGGCATACAATGGGCAGACCGGCCAGTGCCAGTCATTTGTCTATGGAGGCTGCGGGGGCAACGGAAACAACTTCGAGAGCCGAGAGGCTTGTGAGGAGACTTGCCCCTTCCCTCGGGGGAGCCAGAGATGTCGGGCCTGCAAAGCCCGGCAGAAGCTGGTGACAAGCTTCTGCCGGAGCGACTTTGTCATCCTTGGCAGAGTCTCAGAGGTGACGGAGGAGCCAGATTCTGGACGAGCCCTCGTGACTGTGGAGGAGGTACTGAAGGATGAGAAGATGGGGCTGCAGTTCTTGGGTCAGGAGCCATTGGAGATCACCTTGTTGCACATGGACTGGGCCTGCCCCTGCCCCAACATAACTGTCAGTGAGGCCCCACTCATCATTATGGGAGAAGTGGATGGTGGCATGGCGGTGCTTCAGCCAGATAGCTTTGTGGGGCCTTCTAGCATCAGGCGGGTCAGGAAGCTTCGGGAGGTCTTGCACAAGAAGACCTGTGAGCTCCTTAAGGAGTTCCTTGGCCTTCACTGACCCCCTTCTCTTTGTGTACCTTTCCTCCATAGTCCTCTTTTACCCCTTTCCCCCTTCCCTGAATCACCTTCTTGAGCATAAATACACCTGGCATAGTTAGGACCAACCCTGAGTCTTACTTAGGCCAATAAGAAAACTTAAAAAAAAAAAATCAGTCAGCAGCAAGTCACCATTTCCTGAGCCTGCTCCGGAGAAGAAAATCTTTAGTCCCGTTAATTTTGTTTAGAAAAGGGTCGACTTCTCCTTTAGCCTATCTCCATCCTAGTGATTTAAGAGCCAGCTTGGTGATGTAGCCAGTTTTCCCTGGGGGTCTCTTCAAACCTTCCTTGGTAGCCTCTGCCCCTGTTCTATTACCCCTAAATAAGGCAGACTTGTGGGTTCTGTAACTCTGTGTGTGTGTGTGTGTGTGTGTGTGTGTGTGTGTGTGTGTGAGAGAGAGAGAGGGAGAGAGAGAGAGAGAGAGAGAGAGAGAGAGAGAGAGACTAGATGAGCTGGAAGAGTTGTTGTGCTAAGGGAGAGGGAGAGAATAGGGAACAGTTTGTCCTGGCCTGCTGTGGCCATGTGGGGGCAGAAATACCTTGAGTTAAAATGGGCGTGGCTGCCTCTGGGCTAAAATCCAGGATTGGTGGAGGGGATGTTGGGGGATTGGGGGAAAAGGGAGAGTCCTCCACTTTGAGAGCAGAACCTAAAACTTGCCCCAACTGGAGGCTAATGGGAACTTTGGAGGGCAGGCCATCCCTCTCTCCACCTGGTGGGTGACCCAGTTTTCATATGTGGACCAGGTGTCTTTGGGTGGGAGCTAGTCTGTGCTTTGGAAAAACATACCCTGGGGTGCTTAATGTTACAAAGACATCAACAGGGTACGTTTTCCTTCAGCTTGGCTTCTAGAGAGAGCTGGGGAGGCAGACCCAGTTCTGTTCTGGCCCATCTCTCATTGCATCCCCAAAGGAAAGGTAAACAACACCCGAGAAATCTCTAGCAGAGGCAGGGCAAAAGGGCCTGTTGTTTAGTTTCTGATGTCCGTCACCCCATTATCCAGCTTATGAGGAGCTCCATTTCTGTATTCCCTCCCCAAGACTCCCACCGATCTCAGCAAAAACTAATTCTCACAGCTTCTCCAGGGCATTGTTCCAGCCAGTCCATGCAAAAATGCTAAAACCCCAAAATGGAGAACAGAGGACTCTAGGACATAACCTTTTAAGAGATAGCAGGGCATATTTTACTTGCCAGGCTATCATCCCCACATTAGTGCAGGCTCCCAGTTGGGGAAGGCCCCTGCCTAGATATAGCAGACACTCTCATTTCATTCCATCTTATTCTAGGTACAGGTTGAGGGGGATATACATCAGACCGAACCAGAGCAATTCTTGGAGATTTTCCTCTTGGATACCATTTTTTGTCTCATTTCATAGGTAGGGAAACTGAGGCATGCGATTTCTTCTTTTTTGCCCAACAAGGGTCCTGGAATAGATGTCCTGATTTTTTCCCCTAGCTGAGAGCTCGGGCCTTTTTCCAATAGCTTGCTCTGTTAGGAAAATAAATGGGACAGAAATATGTCAGTGTGAGTTCTTGGTTGAGTGTTCCCAGGTGCACATGACTTAGCTATCACCTGTATCTAGTCTAGCAATGCCCCCCCCCTTTTGCCCTTTGATACACACACACACACACACACACACACACACACACACACACACCGTTTCTGAACATTTCAAGAAGATCAGAAGCCACTTTGCTTCCCTTCCCTGTTGTGAAAGTGACATGGGAGACAAAAATCTGTTTCTAGATAAAGATATGGGAGAGGAAAGGAGGAAGAAAGGTGGAAGGGAAGAGAAGCCTATTTGTTTGAGGGGATGGAAATGTTGCTCACTGCTACCATCTGGTGTTCAAATTGGGAATCAGTAGGATATTAGGCAGGAGAATCAGAGCTCACTAGAGAAAGAAATTGAGACCCAGAGAAACATTGTCCAAGAGCATTAACCGTGAGTGCCTGACTTCATAGTAGGTGCGTAATAAGTGCTTGGCTGATTGATTGATTGATTGATTGATGATCTGAGATTAGAACAGGAGTCTTGAAAAATTAGGACCTCAGAAATCATCTTAGGTCATTTTACAGGGAAGGCACCTCGAATGATTTATTGTGGTCAGTCATTATGAACAGGATTTGTCACGTGATCATGGGATTTCTCTAAGGCAGCACACCTAAAGGAGTGATCACTTGTTCTTTAACTATCACCTCTTATCTCATCAGGCCTTCATTTCCTTCTGCTGAATCTTAAACAGAAAGCTGAACAGTGGAACATTTCTGAGTCAACAGCTCACCATCCCCACCCCGTTCTTTGCACCGCACCCCTCACCCCCTTCTTCATCAGGAGAGCACAGAGGGCAAGACCTAAGATCCTAACAAAAGGAGAGGGTCACGGTGGAGAATTTCTCTGTCTTTCCTGAGTGTCTGGAGAGAAATATAATTAAAAGGTTGAAATATTTGTCTGCTCTTGCTGTTTGGGCATGGAGCAGAAAGGTATGATATTTTGCCATGGCTGCTTTACAGTGGGAGGGGGGCTGACAAGGGCTTAATCTCTTTCCCTTTGACATAAGGCATTAGTTCCCCAAAGCCTCCTTCCCCAGTTGTTCTGAGGCCTTTGGCATTACCAAGAACACCAAAAGGAAGGAAAAATGAGTTTTATTGGGACAGCCAAACGACCCCTCAAATAAGTTTCTCAATAGGTAGACTTTGGGGGGAGAAGATGTACAAAGTACCTGGGTTTTGGAATTATAGAGAGGTCAGATCCACCTGCAGTCTAATGATGCTTTGTAAAGTCCCCAGACTCCACCCACCCACCCACTCCAGTGCTCTGGAGTAGCAAGTCTACATTTTTGTCACTTACTATATACATCATAGCCTCTGCGTTCATCTGGGCTTCCTCTCCATGGATCCTTCTTTAAAACAAGAGGAAGAGGGGGGTCACATGAAACTGCTGGCCCCATTCCTAAATCACTGTGAATTAATCCAATTCTTTTCTCCTTATGGGTTTGGGGGTCTTTCACAAGAGAAGGGAGCACATTTTGGAGCACTGAACCCTATCATAAAGGGCAAACCTTAATTGGATCTTCAGTGAGTAGCCTGAAGACACTAGGTACAGGGTCTAGAAAAGGGAGAGGCTCTCAAAGAGAAGCTGAGACATCACATGGGATAAATTTCTCCTATGTCACAATTTTGCCCTGGGCCAACCCTGTCGGGGACATTCTTATCATCTGCCTCCCTTGCTGAATAGGTTCTAACCAGAAATCTTATGAACAGGTGAGACTGAGTTCTGACCTGTCTTCCCCCCACTCACCACCCCCAACCTCTTTTCTCTAAAATGGAAGAAGGTATTTTGTCCAGGGAACTTTTCTCATCTGGGCATCAGGACACCTGAGAAAAGGCTATAATCAAGTTGTGAAGGGGAAGGTCACCTCAGAGGGACTCAAGATTTCCCTTTGTCTCCCTTCTGGGATTTTTGTCCAGGTCATGTTTGCTAAAGGTGGGTGCCTCCCAGGACTCTGCCCTCAGCCTTCTTTTCTTCTCCCCCTGTCTGGTACAGTGGAGGGACTGCCAGGCCTGGAGTCAGGAAGACTCATCTTCTTGAGTTCAAATCTGGCCTCAGACACTTACTAGCTGTGTGACCCTGGGCGAGTCACTTGACCCTCTTTGCCTCAGTTTCCTCAACTGTAAAATGAGCTAGAGAAAAAAATGGCAACCACTTAAGTATCTTTGTCAAGAAAACCCCAGGGGGCAGCTAGGTGGCACAGTGGATAAAGCACCAGCCTTGGAATCAGGAGGACCTGAGTTCAAATCCGGCCTCAGACACTTGACACTTACTAGCTGTGTGACCCTGGGCAAGTCACTTAACTCCAATTGCCCAGCAAAAAAAAAAAAAAGAAAAAAAAGAAAGAAAACCCCAAATGGTCATACAACTGAAAAACAACCAAGCATCTTATCAACTCCCATGGTTTCAATTATCATCTTTATGCTGATGATCCTCCAATCTACTTACTTAGACCTAACTTCTCTCCTAACTTCCTGTCTCACATCTCCAACTACTTATTGAATCTCTTGAAATGGATGTCCTGCAGACATCTTAAACTCAACATACCCCAAACCGAACTCATCTTTCTCCCTTAACCCTCATCCTTTTCAAATTTCCTTATTACTGTCTAAGGTACCACCATCTTCCCAGTCACCCAGGCTTGAAACCCAGGTGATATCCTCAACTCACCATTCTCTCTCAGGCCCCATATCCAATTTATTGCCAGGGCCTGTTGATTTTTACCTCTGTGACATCTCTCACATATGATCCCCTCTTTCTCCTCCTGCTACCCCGGTAAAGGCCTTTTATCACCTACCTCATGCCCAGTCCATAGCAATAGTCGAATGGTTGATCTCCCTGACATGAGTCTCTCCCCACACCTACCCATCCTTCACTCAGCTGTCAAATTCATCATCCTAAAGTGAAGATCTGAGCATGTCACCCCCCCCAACTCAATAAACTCCAATGGCTCCCTATTACCTCTACGATCAAATATAAAATCTTCCAGTTGGCACTTAAAATCACTTCTAACCTTGGCTCCCTCCTCTACTTTTCTAGACTTCTTTTACCCACTCCCCGACAAAACCAAACAAAAAAACAATTCAATGACACTGGCTTCCTTGTTGTTCCTTACACAAGAGTTGGCTGTGCCCAATGCCCAGAATCCTCTCCTTCCTCATCTCCCCTTCCTGACTTCTCTAAAGTTTCTCCAAGTCCCAGCTATAATTCCACTTTCTACAGGAAGACTAACCCCCTTAATTCTAGTGCCTTCCCTATCTTGATTATTTCCTGTTTATTCTGTAGTTGATACATGTTGTCCCCTTTTAGACTGTGATTTTCTTGAAAGTAGGGACTGTCTTTTACCTTTATCTGCATCCTCAATGCTTAGCACAGTTCCTGGAATATAGTAGATGCTTAATAAATATTTGTTGATGACTAGCACTTCCTTCAGCAATACCATTCAGGGTCCTGTTGGGGTACCCAGCTTCAAAATGGGAGTTGAACCCATCGATTCTATTCAATACAAAGCATTCAATTAAATACAGTTCAAGCCACACCATATAATACAAGCCTTAAAAAGCAAAATGCATTTAGTTAAAGCAGAATAGCAAGAAAATCGCAAAGAAATGAACAAGGTAAGTAAGCATTCCTTACACCTATACAATAGTGACTTCCTTCTCCCTAGATTCCAGAGGAATATCAGTCAATTCTCCATTTAATGTCTCATCATCCCTAACATAGCAAGAGAGAGGCACAATCATTTCCCACTCATCCCTCTATTGTTGGCCCTCAGAATACAAAGCTATTCTACCTAGCCAAATTCCCCTTTAGGTTTGGTATAATTGACTTCTCATGGCCAGACTAACACTGAAGCCTCCATCAATACCTCTTGCAGCCCGTCGTCATAGTCTAGAGTCTGAGCAATCCATCAACAGCATTTATTGAGCACTTTGTATGTGCCAGACACTATGCTAAGCACTGGAGACACAAAGACAAAGATGAAACAAGCCTTGCCCTCAAGGAGCCTGTGGTCCACCAGGTCTACGTGGGCTACAAGAGCTCAGCTCCCCAAGATCCACACCACTTCCTTGTACTTCATAGGAGAGTTCTTTCTTTGGCTTCTTTCTCCATTGGCACCAACATGATGGGGAGTGAGGAGTGTTCTGCCATCTTTGTGCATCTCAAAGGAAGCAGCAAAGTAGCTAAGTACTACTGTATGAGGCCTTTATTCCTAGTCCTTGTATCAAGGTTCTCAGTCTGAGATGGAGCAGAGGCTGGCTACAAAGGGGCTTGGGAGTTTCCCCAGAGGATGATGGGTTTTGTGCCTACCTGGGCAAGAGGAGTGGCTTGAATTTTACAGTTTGCTGGGGGTGGGGATGAGTAGAAACAGTGGTCTGAGTTTCTGGACACTGTCCAGGGTTTGGCATTCTGAAGATATTTCCATGGGCTGCTTTGGGGAACTTCTCACTCATGCAGACATGGAACCAAGTCAACAGAAAGGAATGAAGCTTTTAAGCTCAGCCCCCATCATAAGAGGGTGCTAGGAAGAAGAATTACTATGATAGGTCTCCTGTGATTTTTCTAAGAACCTCTCAGTCCGTACACAGACACCAGGAGACAAGAAGATACTAGTCTTAGCCCCGCTAGGGTATGAGGTAAGGGATACCTTAGTCTTCAAGAATAGTTACAACTAGAAGCTTTTTTCCATGTTTTACTTGAGATACTAGGAAGTCTTGGAGACACAATGGGCTTCTCTCTGTCTCTTTAGACCCCAAGATTCTGCAGTTTGACTGGAGAGAGCCATGCTATGCTCCTTCCCACATGGCTTGGGTCGGAATATCACATCACACTAGATATGAATGAAAGCCAAGAGAATCTTCCTCTTTTCTCCCCAGGGCAGGACTCCATGAGAAAAATTCAGGGCTGAACATTATTATACGCTCCCTAATGTTAAGCAAAATCCCAGAATACTGGACCACTAAGCACAAACACTGAAGGTGATACCTCCATCCTATACTTTATCCCACTGGCCCTTGGGGACACACATACAGAGCACACTCACATATACACTTATGACTTTGGTGAGACTCCACCCCCCCCCCCACTTTCCCCTGTCCTCCAGCTCAAGATTCCCCACAGAGTACCCTATTCAACAGAAAGTACTAATGAAGGGCCCAGCCTTGACTGTCTCACTGGGCCCCTGTCCTGGACTTTCCAGGAATAAGAGGAACCAGGCCACAGTTCAAAGGAGATGAATTCCAGGGATAAAAAGATCCAGGGCACAGCATCTATAACTTAGCAATTTGAAGGCCTGGGCCTGGTGGCACAAAATGTGCCCTCAGGTTGTGACACCTGCCCCCAGAAGCAGAAACCTGAGGCCATCACCTGAGAGCCTGTTACTGGGGAGCAGAGGGAAGGAACTCCTTTGGAGGAAATGGGTCACTTGGCCAGCTTCTTGTTTTAGCTAATTATCTCCCTAACTATATGCTGAATTCTGTCATTTCTCTTGCTGAAGAATTGGAAGGCTTTACAACACCCTCCAAATTCTGGATGCCCTGGAGCAAAACCCCTCTAGCCTGCCATGTAAGCACTGACTCAGAAATCATATGACTAGAGATGTAAAGGGCTGTAGGGATCACCCATGGAGTCTAAAACTTTTATTACACAGATGAGGAAACTGGGGCCCTCAGAGGTTAAGTAGCTGAGCTGTGATTTGAACCCAGTGGGGGTTGGGGAGGTAGGGAGGTGGGTGCCAGGGATGAGGGTGATATTGATAGTGTGGCCAATGAGTAGTGGGTATTCTCTGGCTCATGCTTTATCATAGGGTCCATTTGGTTCTTACTGTCATGTTATAGCTGATTTTTGGTTTTAAAATTTATTTTGGTAACCTGTTGGCTAAGAGCTCAGGAGGGAAGAAGGTAGGGGAAGAGGAAAAGGAGATGGGGAATTTCCCTTACTCCCATTCCAGGTGTTGGAGAGAGGAAATCTTTGAGCAGTCCCGGGGTGAACAATATGTATAATTTGATGAACAAACAGGAAGGCAGCTGGAATTATAATTGCTACCACTTACATGAGGTAGGTATTATTATTATCATCCCCATTTTGTGGATGAGTTCATCAAGGCTGAGAACATAAGTGACTTGCTCAAAGTCACACAGCTAGTAAGTGTTTGAGGCAAGATTTGAACTCCAGTTTTTCCTTTCTCCAAGTCTAGACTTCTATTCACGGTGGCACCTTGCTGCCTCTGAATCTGCAGTGCCCACCTCCCCCCTCCTGGGCCTCAGAAAGTAACAATCTATCACCGTCTGGAGTGTTTGTCTCTGCCCCTCCACTTCACAAAGAAGCCAGTGGCAAAGAGGGAATCCCTCAACTATCATTTTCCCTTAGCCAGGATGACAGCAACTTCTCACTCAACCTGGGGAAGCAGCGAGGGGAAGATGGAGGTGGGGACTTTTGCACAGCCCTCCTTGATATAAGCAGGGCCCTAAGTCTTGGCATCCAAAAAGAGACCAACTGCCCCAGTTCCCCACGGCCTTTCCTAGCTCTGAGTGGCTGAGGCCTGGACAGCAGGTGGCAGTGCTGCCTAGCTCCTGCCCTCTGAAAAGGTGCTGCTGAACATGATTTGTGTGCCTGTGTTGGGGGTAAGAGGGGTGCTGGTTGGTGGGCATTGGACAGGGAGGGGAGGATAGCCCTCTAGACAAACTACACAACTGACCCTTCCTCATCTTCACCGGTGCTTTGCCCAAACCACAGTTCCCAATTTGGAGTACCCCAGGGGTACTCCCCTTTGCTCCCAGCCTGCCTTTACCCCCAGCTCTTCCATGCTTGACAAAGACCTCTCACACTCCCAAATTTGGTCATAAAGCCTGCCCCCCCCCCCAGCTCAAAGGAGAGAAGGACAATCCAGAGAAACAGACAAAATCTAGGCAACCTCGGTATGCCCCACTTATAAAAACTTATAAAAAGGGTTTGATCTCTGCTGGAGACCCTCAACCCCAGATAAGAATGAATTCATTTTCCCCTTCCTGACATGGCCGCCAGGTTTGTCTCTCCTCAGAGAGTCAGGGGGCTACCTCCTACCTAAGGGAACAGAAGCCTTTTCCCCACCTCATTCCTTTTCTTTATTCAAGGCTCCTCTAGCCCCAAGGATTAAGATCACACTATAATTTCTGGTGGGGTCTGGTCTAGCCTTGACTATCTGTGGGTTAGCTCTGAATGAGACCAGTCCCTGGACAGGCTAAGTCTCTTGGGTCAGAGACAGCTGAGGCTGGGAGGAAGGTTCAGGGAACAGGAATTATCTCCTTGTTTCTTCACATCATCCTGACCAAAACCCACGCCCTTTCATTTCTTGGATGCCTGCCCTCAGCCCCCATGCTCTTTTTTAAATTTATTTTTTATTTTTTTGTGAGGCAATTGGGGTTAAGTGACTTGCCTGGGGTCACACAGCTAGTAAGTGTTAAGTGTCTGAGGCCAGATTTGAACTCAGGTTCTCCTGACTCCAGGGCCGGTGCTTTATCCACTGTGCCTCCTAGCTGCCCCTAGCCCCCATGCTCTTACTGATGACTTGGGAAACTTAGTCCACATTTTCAGCTTGACTTCACTCCCTTCACCCTGGTCATCTTCACAGCCTTGCTACCTACCCCACCTCAATTCACACTCCTTATAACTTTCAGCTCAAAGGGCCCCTCCCTGGTCATCAGATTCTTGTGTATTGTTTCCTTCTCTCAGAATGACTTCCTTAAAAGCAGGGATCATTTTTGCTTTCATGTTTGTATCTCCAGTAAGAAGTAGGAAGAATTTAATAAGTGCTTCATTCATTCATTCATTCATTCATTCATTCATTCATTCATTCATTCACTCACTCATTCAGTGCACAAACAACTTAGCTTTAGCCCCCTTCCCTGGGTTGCTCCACTCCATTGTCTGACCAGATCCCCTGCTGTTCTTCAGTCTGATTTCACTTCCTAAACTTGCAAAAAAAGCCACCCTCTCCCAGAAATCTTTATTCCAAAATTATACTTCCCTATATAGACATGGAACCCGTGTGTGTGTGTGTGTGTGTGTGTGTGTGTGTGTGTGTGTGTGTGTGTTTTAGGGAGGCAGTTCCAGGGGCCAGCAGAGTCTGGCTCAGGTGGGATGGTAAATGACATAAATCCAAACCAGGGCCTGATATGGCCCAGGTTGGGGTGGGGGATGGGGATGTCTTTGGGGGAAAGTCCAGGATGAGAGTTATTATTCAAAGGCCTTGTGTGGGATTTTTCTAATCTAAACACAATTTCCCTTCTCTCTGTCAGCTTGCTTTTTACCCCATCCTCTCTTCTCCCTTCTGCTTCCAAGAGTCTGTCTCATACTTCTAATTTGGGGGAATGTATGATTAATGCAAAGGACTGGGCGCCTGGATTTCTGGGCCCTATTCTTGATGGTAGCCTCAGCCTGGTATGCGCCCCGGGGTCAAGTGACTTCTCTCTCTCAGGATACGTCAGTGCAAAGAATAAACCTTGGGCTGGCATCCCTTGGAATGAGGTAGGGGGTGAGGAAAGGGAATGGGAAGGGGGGGTTATGTGTGTGGATGGAAAAAACCCCATTGTTTCCACCTCCTTTATGGGTAGCCTGGTTCCTCAGCCCAAAGTCTGGTTTAATTCAGGACTAAGTTGGAGTTTCAGTGTCCACATCTCAAATTGTGTTTGGTCCTGGAACCAGGAGATATAACAGATAGGGCCCTGGAGTAGGAGTCAGGAATCAGAGGGTTTAAATCCCCCATCAGGCACTTATTAACTGTGTAACCCTGAACAAGTCACTTAAATCTTTCTATACCTCAGTTTCATCATCTGTAAAATGGGGTGGTTAGACTTAATGGACTATAAGTCCCTTCTATCCTTAAATGACCCTATGGCTCTATAATCCTTTGGCTCCAATGACTGGGCTGAAAGTGAAGATCCTGGCTACCTACTCTGCAGGGGGAACAGGACACAGCTCCCACTGACTCTCCCAGAGAGCAATGGGACCTGCTTCCCAGAGGACAGATGACAAACCTGAGGCCCAGACTTGTTCAGGGTCACACAAGTATTAAAGGGAAGACCCAGGATTTGAACCCAGGGCCTCTGTCTCCAAACCCAGCACTTTTCCCACTATATCCTAAGATACCCACTTTCATCTGCACTAGATCCACTCTGACCTCTAGAAAGATCTGTGGAAAAGAGACCTCATTCTCTGGCTGATCCTAGGGAGGACAGTGGAACTTCCTTTATTCTGTGTGTGGGGGAAAGGACAGCTAGAAGAAGAGACCTGTTGTAAGATTAGCCCCTGGGGGCAGCTAGGTGGCGCAGTGGATAGAGCACCGGCCCTGGAGTCAGGAGAACCTGAGTTCAAATCTGACCTCAGACACTTAACACTTACTAGCTGTGTGACCCTGGGCAAGTCACTTAACCCCAATTGCCTCACTAAAAAAAAAAAAAAGATTAGCCCCTTCCCTACCAGCTTCAACTTGTCCACAGCAAACTCAGCCTCATCAGGCCCTAGCCTCACGGAGGCAGGCTGGATATATTGTCATCTTAACTTCTTGCCTGGGTTCCTGAAGATCAAAGATCAAAGGTACTGGGATGGTATTGCACGGGCACTCTGAAAGCTGTTTTTGTCTTCTGAGACATCTAGGTGGTGCAGTGGGTAGAGCACACTCAGGAAGACCTGAATTCAAATCCAGCCTCAGACATTTACTAGCTGTATGACCCTGCGAAAGTCACTTAACCTCTGCCTCAGTTTCCTCAACTGTAAAATGGTGATTAAAAACAGCACCGACCTCCAAGGTTCAGCACAGTGCTTGGTACATAATAGATGGTTTCTAAATGTTTATTCCCTTCTACCCTTCTAGTAGCCACTATTATTTGTAAATTTCAATAATTTCCCTAAACTCTTTTAGTCTCCTTTCAGGCCTGAGTTTTGTAAAGCCTCATTAGTTATAGGATTACAAAGTCAGAGCTGGAAGGTACTTAGAGATCCTGTAGGCCAAACTCATTTTACAGCTGAAGAAATAGACCAAGAGAGGTAAGGTGCCTTGCCAGAGTATCAGGGCTAGACTCGAACCCAGGTTCTCAGACTCCAAATTCAAGCTGTGAGCAATGGTGTATTCATTTCAATTCAGCAAGTTCTTATCTAACCTTCATCAAATGGGCAAGGCACTGTGCCAGGTGCTAGGGTTCAAAGACAAAACCCAAAGCAATTCTTGCCCTTGGGAGTTTATATTCTACTACAGTGGAAAGAAGACTGAATTTGGAGTAAAAAAGACTTGGGTCTGAGTCCTGTGTGGGGCAGTAATTAGCTAGTGACTCGGGTTAGTCTCTTTTGAGTTTCAGTTTCATTTGCACGGAGAGATCATCCAGCATAATACCCTTATTTTACATTTAACCTTGAGAGATCACTGCTTCACCTTGAGAAATTTCTGCTTTGGGGATAGAGTACTGTTGCCCGTTCCTTATTCTGTACCCCAGGGCTATGATTTGGACCTGGGTCAGTCCTGGGGAGCCTACCTCTATTGAGACGGGTTAGGGCCCTTTTAAAAATATTCTTGGACTTGTTAAAACCCTGCCCTTTCGCTTATAGCTTAGGTTATGGCCCACACCTATGGTTTCCTTGAACAAGGAAGGGGACAATTTAAAATAGAATTTAGTAACTTAACTCATAACCACTTTTACAATCATCTGGGAGGCTGATACTTAAACTTCAATAGAAAATAAAGCAGTTTGAGTGATTGCTAATTAGGCATTTCACATTTCAGCTTGGCACTGAATTGTCCAAACCACACTTGGTACAAATCTACTGGCAAATGAAGTAAGTTTGGGTCAATTCTCTTGTCAGTAGCCATCCTCTTCAAGAATGTGGCCAGGAAGGCTTGTTGTGATCAAGAATTGTGGCCTGCTGTCTGGAGGGATTCCTTCAGTACCTCCATTCAGCTCCAATTCATTGGGACCCAGCACCTTTCAAGCTGACAGGGTCTCCTGTAAGCCTGGACACATTCATCTTGGGATAGATACTTGTCCACCTAAGATGAGGAAAGATCAAACACAAAAACATTGAAAAGGAAACCAAAACCCCAGAAGTGAACTCACCTAGTGGAGTTCTGGACCCCTTGGGGTTGGTTATGTCATACCCAAGTCCTTTCTGAGTTGCTTGACCACAAGCCTAGAGGAAGGCCTTAAAGCTCCCACATTGTCAACTAGAACTGGGAATTAAAACTCTGAAAATATTCTATGGGATGTGCCATCTGGGCCAATTCAGTATCAATACATAGAAATAAAATAAAGGCTCAGAGAAACTCAATTTACCCAAGGTCACACAGCTAGTCAAAATCCGAATTAAAATCTGGTGCTCTTTCTAACTATTCCAAACTGGATAATTCCTACTTGGTATAAAGCTGAAATTAAATAACATAATTAAAACACTTTGTGAATTGTAAAACATCACATAAATGTGAGCTACCATTTTCATTATTTAGAGTGCTATGGGATGAAGGTCGAGTGTGGCAGGCAGCTTTGCTCTGGTTTCATATAACCCAACTTGCACTATCCCAAGTTGGCACCAGGGGGTGTCCAGCCCCGATAGTTCTGGTCGAAGTTGCTTCTGCCTGAGCAGGCATATTCCTTCCTACGCGTCCTCCATGATGTTGGTGATCTTTCTTGTCCTTCAGGCCTCTGTAAATAGAAGTATCTTCTTGCAGTCTATGAGTTCAGTAGGAGTACAGACCCCACCCCAGGCCAGGGTCGCAGTCATCAACCATCAAATTCAGCCTATACCTGAACAAGAATCCTGTCTAAAAACCATGCCTGGAGAGTGATCAAATAACCTCCACTTGAAGACCTCCCCAAAGAGGGAACCCACCACCTCTGGAGGCTTCCCATTCCATTTGGGGGGCAACACTAATTGGGAGGAAGTTATTTTTTTTTTTTCTGTCATCAGGCCTAAACGGATCTCTTTTCAGTTTCCACTGATTGTTCCTAGTTCTGCTCTCTTTTCCACATGATACCCCTTCAAATACTTACAGAAAGTTCTGGTGTTCCCATTGAGTCTTCTTTTTTCAAGGCTAAATATTTCCACTTTCTCTTACACATCTTTATTTGTGGCAGCTGGGTAGATCAATGGATAGAGCCCTGGGTCTGGAGTCAGGAAGACCCGAGTTCCAATCCAGCCTGACACTTGCTAGCTGTGTGATCCTGGGCAAGCCACTCTGTTTATCTCAGTTTCCCCATCTATGAAATGGGGATGATAATAATAACACAATAATCCCAGGATTATTGTGAGGATGAAATGAGATCTGACACCCAGTGCTATACAAATGTTAGCTAATGTTGTTATTAGTTATGAATCAGAGACCTTTCACCATACCGGTTGCCCTTCTCTGAATATTCTCCAGTACACATTGTCCTTCCTGAAATGGGATACCACAAACTGAATACAAAATCCTAGATGTGGTTTTACCAGGGGAGAGGAGAATAGGATTATCATCCTTATTCTTAGACATTATGCTATTCTAAATGCAGCCTAAGATCACATTAGCTTTCTTGGGCTTAATCACATTGAGACCTATTGAGTTTTTAGTTCTCCAAAATCAAGGTTCTACTTGTTTCCCCTGCTTTCCCTCCATTATGTTAGGGTAGTACAATTGCTGCAGTTGGGGTAAGAAGATGTGGGTTCAGTGCAACCATGAACAAGAATTGCAAATTGGGCTTCAGTTTCTTTTTTTGTTTGTTTGTTTTGTTTTGTTTTGTTTTTGCTGGGCAATGAGGGTTAAGTGACTTGCCCAGGGTCACACAGCTAGTAAGTGTCAAGTGTCCGAGGCCAGATTTGAACTCAGGTACTCCTGAATACAGGGCCGGTGTTTTATCCACTGTGCCACCTAGCTGCCCCCTGGGCTTCAGTTTCTTAAACTGTAAAGTGGAAATAATGCCACTTGCCCTACCTACCTCATAGAGTAGTTGATAGACGATAACTTTGAGGTAAGGGCATGCTTCATGTAGACTTTAGCAAAATTTAAGGCCATGAGGGGGTAAAGACAGAGACAATGAAATAAAAAGGTGAAACCCTTTCAGTCCATGAAGCTTTCCCCACTTTGAATGAAGCCTGAGGTTTTGAATGGTGTAGGAAAAGGCCAAAAAAGACAATTAACTTATCTCAGAGCAAAAACTACCTTGATACTTTTGTTTTCAGTCACTCCTCAGCATAAGATCACAAGAACCTGGGAAATAAAACTGGTTGGTCACCATAAGTAAAGGTAGAGTCCCTTCCTGAAGGAACTCATCTTTGAATTGAGAACTAACAAAAAGAGGCTATAGCTCTCCCATGTCTTGCCCAGGAGATGACAAACCTCAGAACTGAGGCCCTGGGGGACCCAAAGAGAAGAGGCAGCTGCCAATTTCAGAGTAAGAGTCTCAGCCCTTTTTGAAAGTGCTCCATAGCACTCCTGCTGAAAAGGGTGCACCAATATTCAGCTAAGCCAGAGGCTAGAGGTGGTGGAGTCTATAGATGCAAATGAAGAGTGAGCCCAGTAGATAGACCCATCCAACATTTTGTGAAGAACCAGCAATCAGCGAAGTGACCTACAAGATCCAGTTTTGTAGCCACTATGTTTAATGAGGAGCCAGTCCAGTGGCTGTATGACCTACTTGGCCTAGCCCTATAGTAGATCAACCTATCCAACAGGGGCACCATGATTCTTTTTTTTGTTTGTTTTTTGTTAGGGCAATGAAGGTTAAGTGACTTGCAGAGGATCACACAGCTAGTAAATGTCAAATGTCTGAGGCTAGATTTGAACTCAGGTCCTCCTGAAATGAATCCAGGGCCAGTGCTTTATCCACTGTGCCACCTAGCTGCCCGGACATCATGATTCTTGAAGAGCAAACCCCTCATCTAGATGAGATGCTATGCCCTGAGATTAGACAGCCCAGCCTATCAGCGGAGTTATCCCGTTCATCATAGACATCATAACCAACAGTGAACTTCATGGGGATGATCTAGAGATAAAGGAATTTGCTGTAGTTCTAGAATCATGAGTTATCTAGATCAAATGTGTTCCCTGCATATGTGCATCACTACCATTGTACTGTAAGTTCATGCTCACTCTCCACACTATAGAATATGTATATTTGTGAAAGGGTACACCCAAAGTTTGAGGGGAAATGCTTTGTAACTGCTGTTCTTGTTATGCCATTTGAGTAAATTGCCTTTGCTAAGAACTGAGTCTACTGATTGATTATTAATAGGAACCACACTAGCAGGGGCTCATGTACATAGGACAGCTGACCACAGGGTTACCTCTAGAACCAAAGGTAACAGCTGCCCCTCTGTGACCCAACCTACCAGTGAGTGAACCCAGAGGGAATATTTGCAAACCTTAATGTTTGTTGTTCTTCCTTCTTTGGAAGAGGACCAATGACATCATGAGGGTGATAACTTGTGTGTGACCTTAATGTACTCTGTGAGCAGTATTGGTTTTTTTTTTTTGTTTGTTTGTTTTAAGTGAGGTGATTGGGGTTAAGTGACTTGCCCAGGGTCACACAGCTAGTAAGAGTTAAGTGCCTGAGGCTGGATTTGAACTCAGGTACTCCTGACTCCAGGGCTGGTGCTCTATCCACTGCGCCACCTAGCTGCCCCTGCGCCACCTAGCTGCCCCTGTGCCACCTAGCTGCCCCGAGCAGTATTGTTTTAAACATTAAAAATTATTTTAAACAGATGCCTTGCTTGGGTTGTGAAGAATATTTAAATAAAGGTCATGTGGACTAGAGTGGTAAGAGAATGATCATCACCCTAAGCCACCACAGACAATATAACCAGGCAAGATATATAGTCTTTTTTCTCAAAAGTGGATTATGGGATGGGAGCAAGGGTTGGTCTAAGTCTGTCCATGATAAACAAGCCAGTAAAACAAGCTAGGCTCACAACCACCATGGTAAAATATGGCAGACATAGATGAAGTGAACTGATGAAAGTGATTATAATATGAAACAATGCCTTGATAGAGATGACAAGACCATTTCTTGGCCCCCTTCCCCAACTATGTCAGGGTTCAGAGCATCCAAAGCCCCTCTGGCCAGGCCTGCTACCCTTTCTCTTCCTCAAAGGGAAACAAGGAACAAAAGTGAAGGTAATCTCAAAGACCAAGGATGATCAATAACTGTTCAGTTCACCACAAAAGAGAACCGCAGTCAATAATTTCATTCTTGCTTCATCCTGTGAACATGGAAGGAAGAAAACTGGGTAATAAAAGATGGAGTTCCAAGCTCATTGGGGAAACCACAAGCTGACTTGCTTACATTAATTGCAAGAGCCTTAAATCCCCTCTACTTATCCATCCAAGGCCATGAAGAATCTGGGGTCACTGGGGACTTCTTCACAGGCTAAGTCCCACAGTACCTTTGAGATTACTAGCTAAAGGCACAAATAGTAGCTCCTATGTTGACCCTACCCCAGGCACATTTCTATCTCTATCCTTCCCTTCCAGTTCTTGCTCTTCACTCAGGGTCAATGTGTGGCCTTGAATACAGCCCTTTAACTTCTTTCAGCTCCTTCATCTGTGAAATAGGAAGAATAATGTTTGCACAGTGTACATCACAGGGTTGTATGACGTTCAAATGAGATTTACACATACCCTTATGCATAGAATGTGGGGCAGCCAGGAGCACAGGAGATAGAGTATTATATTTGGAGTCAGGAAGACCAAGTTCAAATCCAGCTTCAGATACTAAGTTATTCAGACTCTGGGCAAACCACTTGACCTTTCTCAGTATCAGTTTCCTCATCTGTAATAAATGGGGCTAATAAAAGCACCTCCCTCACAAGTTGTGAAGATAAAATGAGATAGCATATGTAAAAGTACAAAATCTTAAAGCACTATATAAATATTATCACTATTGGTATTAATATTAGTAGTAGAAGTAGAAATAATAGTAGTAGTAGAACTAATAATAGTAGTAGAAATAGTAATAGTAGTAGTAGTAGAAGTAGAATAAGTAGAAGTAGTAGTAGAAATAGAAGTGGGAGTAATCATAATAACAGAAGTAGTAGTAGTTGAAACAGTAATACCAGAAGTAGTGGTGGTGGTGGTATTGGTGGTATCAGCAGTTCAGAATAAGAGGAACTGGGTTCAAATTCCGACTTTGCCACTTACTCCCAGTGTGACCTTGCACAAATAAGTCACTTAGTCCTTCTGGGCTTCAAATTCTACATATGTGATTCAATCCAATGAGAACCTATTAAATGCCTTGGTTTTTGTAAGGCACAGAGCTAGGTACTGGGGATAGAAAGAGAAAATGAACATTCCTTGTTTTCACAGAGCTTATATTCTATCTGTGAAATGAGAGGGTAGCACTAGATGCCTTCTAAATTCCCTTTAAGTTCTAAATCTATGATCTGACCTTGTCATGCCTTTCATTAAAACTCTTTAGTAGTCCCCTATTTCCTGAGTAACCTTCCTAGATCATACATCCTAATCCCAGACATAGGCAAATGCAAGGAGCACAGCACCTAGGGTTTGGGGGTGGGAGTGGGGTCATAGGATTTAGAATTAAAGATCTAATCCAGCCTCCTCATATTACAGATCAAGAAACTGAAGATCAGAGATGTAAAATGATTTGCCTAAGGACACACTAACTCCTTAGTTTGGCATTCAAAGCCTTCTACAGTCTGGTACTCTCTTACCTATGCATCTCACTCCCTACCCCTTACTCTAAGTAGCAGTCACACCGGACCACTTCTGAGCATACCTTATGCTTTTCCGCTTCTGCTCCCTCACTGATTGATGTCCACCTGTTGAAATCCTAACCATCCTTCCTTTTAAAATTGTAGTTTCGAATGTATTTTCACTTTATCTATTTATTTATTTAATAAATTTTAACACACCCCCATTACATTTATTTTTTGTTTCATTTTCTCCAGTTGCATATAAAAACAATTTTAAGCATTCTTTAAAAAAATTTTTTTTGAGTTCCAAATTCTTTCCCTCCCTCCCCACTGAGAAAGCAATTTGATATAGTTAACCATCTTCCAAGATCTAGTTCAAATACCATCTCTTCCAGGAAGATTTTCCTGATTTCCCTCTCCAACCCCACCATCAAAAAGGACCAAACAAGAGTCAGTCGCCTTCTTTGGGGGTGGGGGGGCAGGGAAGGAAGCAGTAGATCCTCGAATATTACTATTTATGCTACTCTAAAACAAACCAATAATACAAAATAGAACCTAAGTGTGGTTTCTACCTACTTTCTTGTAAGTTTCATAGGGTTGTAGATTCTGGGATGGAAAACACTTTAGAGATGATTGTGCCACCTCACTTTACAGATGAGGAAAACTGAGGCTCAGTGCATGTATTTATTTATTTTTTTTTGCAGGGCAATGGGGGTTAAGTGACTTGCCCAGGGTCACACAGCTAGTAAGTGTCAAGTGTCTGAGGCCGGATTTGAACTCAGGTACTCCTGAATTCAGGGCCGGTGCTTCATCCACTATACCACCTAGCCGCCCTCAGTGCATGTAAATAACTGATTCGTTCAATGGTGATCCCATGCTCATTTTTAAAAATCTCCCTGTGTCTAGCACAGTGCTCAGAACACAGTAGGGTTTTTGTTTGTTTGTTTTTAAATGTTTACTGCATTGACTTTAGTTATACCAAGTTGTGTCCAAGGTACCCTGGGGCAGGCTGAGTACATTTCCATGGTGCCTTAAAAAAAAAAAAAAGAAAGCTACAAAGAGAGCAAGTAATCTCTTGTGCTCCCGGCTATAGTTCATCTTATCAGCTTTTCTTGAGGCAAGGGGCAGACAGATGAGGTTTTAAGGGGGAATGTTGATGTTTCATGGACTCAAGCTGGCCTTCCAAACAACCACCAAACCTGAAGATGATAGTGGCCAGGAATATCCTGGTTTTGCTGCTGTAGTGGCAGCTGCTTGGTCATTTTGTCCTTGCTGGTGAGGTTGGTGTGAGGCACAGAGCCCTGCTCTGCTTTCTGCCCCAGTGCATGATCTAGTGCCAAAGTAGAACAGTTGGTACTGCTGCTGACCATGCCCAGGTCACATGAGGAGTGCTGGCCAGTCTGCCGGGTATTTTCAGTGGGTGACCGAATGGACAGCAGCAGGAGGAGGCGGCTGGGGAAGGGCAGCCTCTCGTTGCTGGGAAGCCCGAGTGAGTAGCTGTTTGTGACTGGTGATTCCTGGCTTGGACCCACACAAAGCTTTCCCTCTGACCCCAGTGTTTCTGATTTGTTTTACACTCAGCCTGCAAGGCATCCTAAAGGCCACCAAAAGGCAAAGAGTGGGGGGTGAGGGGTGGGGGTGGGGGAAAGGGACCAGTGAGCTCTATGAAGACATAAATGTGCTAGGCCAGAGGCAGGAAGGAGGAAAGGAGGGAGTCTTGGTTTGGATCCTGGAAGCCCTTTGCAGTGATCTGCTTAATGAAAGCAACGCCCTCCAAACTGTCTTCCCAAAGCAGCTCAGTTGCTCGTTAGAATATCAAACTCTGATGAATAAAACAGAAAACAGTCCGATGCTTTCCATACTATTCCACTTCTGTCTGGGCCTCTGTTTCCTCCTGTTGGACTAGATGTCCTGCTTATATAGAAACCAGTGTTAACAGATTACACCCAACACTCCTTTTGTAAAAACAGCTGCTGTGTTCATAGTTGGGTAATCCATCTTCACACCTAGGATTTGGACTGAAGACTTTGGTTTTCACCTTCTCCCCAGGGTTTGGGGAATACATTTCTGGAGCATCATCCCATCCCCTGTATCCCCAGTCAGGGAATCCAAAAGGCAGCTCCTCCAGAGAAATGAAGGAAGTTCTTGCCACAACTCCTGTTGTTCGTTCTCTGCTCCCTGCAGGGTCTGTGTACTTTTCCAGGATAGATTTCATTCTTGGGGGGAGGGAAGGAGAACAAAGGCTGAATTATTCCCTATGAAAGCTCTGGTTGGGAAAACGGTGCCATTCTGTAATTCCTCATCTTCAAACCCCTTTATGAGGGTGTTTTCCCCAGGTTCTGTCCTTGGCAATCTTCCATCTAGCTCTTCCAAAGCCTCTGTGTGGATGACTCTAGGCCTGGCATTTCTCCTGAACTCTATCTAGACCCACATTTCCAACTGTCTACATGTTATCTCCACCTAGATATTCCAGCAGCATCTGAAAAAAAAAAGCCTAACAAACAAATCCATAAAAATATCCCAAACTGATCTTGTTATGAAGGGAAAGGAAATGTATGGGAAAAGGGACTGGGTTTGAAGTCAGAAGGGGTCTGCATTTGAATTCTTCCTCAGGCCATAATTGTCTGGATGACTTGTATGCCTATGGACGAGTCACTTCATGTCTCTGTGGCTATTTCTTTATCTGTAAAATGAGAGGGTTGAATCAGATCATCTCTAAACCATCTTCCATGTCTAAATCCTGTGAATTTGTTATAATCTCTGATTATCCCCCATCCTTCATCTCTTATAACCAATTACAGAATATTGATTTCAACTTTGCAATATACACAGGAATCCATGCCCGTTCTTTATTCCCAGGGCAAATAGTGTAATAGATTTTTCATTAACACTGGCCTGGATGATTGCAAATCACCTCCTAAAAGGCATTCCCAGCTTTTTTCCCCAGTTGCATTCTTCATTTTTTTAGTCTTCATGACCCCATTTAGGGGTTTCTTGGCAAAGATACTGAAGTGGTTTGCCATTTCCATCTCAAACTCATTTTATAGGCACTGCCCAGGGTCACACAGCTCATAGGTGTCCCAGGACAGATCTGAATTCATGAAGATGAGTCTTCTTTTTAAAAAAATTTTTTTTAATAGTATTTTTTTCCAATTATATGTAAAGACAATTTTTAGCCTTTTAACCTTTTTTGGGGGGAGGGCAGGGCAATAGGGGTTAAGTGACTTGCCCAGGGTCACACAGCTAGTAAGTGTCAAGTGTCTGAGGCTGGATTTGAACTCAGGTACTCCTGAATCCAGGGCTGGGGCTTTATCCACTGCGCCACCTAGCTGCCCCCTTTAGCATTCGTTTTTACAACATGAAGATGAATCTTCTTGACTCCAGGCCCAGAACTCTATCCACCATGCCCCCTAGCTACCCTATTCTTCATATTACCACCATACTCTTCCTCCTTATGCAGAGATTTTTGTCTTGCTTTGCCTCGGCTCAAAAAACTTTGGACAGTCACTCAATCTGTGAGTCAATGAGCATCTAGCGAACTTTTGAGATGTGCTAGACACTGTGCTAAGGGCTAGGAATACAAAGAATGACAAAAAACCCAAAACAAAACCATATTCCTTCCCCTCAAGGATCTCAAATTCTAATGAGGAAGACAAGATGCAGACAACTATGTACATTCAAGGTATATACAAGAGCAATGGAAAGTAATCTTAGAGGGAAGACAGCAATGGGGGAATGGAGGGAAGTCTTGCTTTCGATCCTGAAAACACTTTGCAGAGATTAGTGGCAGGGTTGGCCTTGAAGGAAATCAGAGAAATATAGAGGCAGAGGTGAAGAGGGAGAAAATTCTGGGCACTAGGGACACTTCAATGCAAAGCATAAAAACGTTAAATGGAATTCCATATTTGAAGAACAGTAAATAGCTGGATTGTAGGGGAGCAAAAAGTAATGAGATTGGAAAGGGATATAGGAAGGAGCCAGATTGTAAAATGCCAAATAGAGCATTTAAATTTGATTCTGGAAATGGCCAACCACTCCAGCACCTTTTCCTAGAAAACCCTAAATGAGATCATGAAGAGTTACACACGACTGAAACATGACTGAACAACGAGAAGCAGCTGTGTGAGCAGAGAGATATAAAATAATAGTTAGTGGGAATAGTTGGATGAAATGAAAGGTGTTTTTTTTCAAGGATGGAGGAGATATGAGCATGTTTTAACAGGAAAGGATACAGTAGATAGGGAGAGATTGAATATAAGACTGAAGATGAGAGTGGGGGCAATTTATTGTATGAGACTGGAGGCTATGGGACCAAGAGTATGCGTATTAATATTTATCTTGACAAAGAGAAGGGCCAACTCTTTAACTGAGACCAGAATGAAGGAGGAGATAGTGGGGGAAAGATGTTTGAGTGATGTGAGATGAGGAGGAGAGTGAAAAGAGACAGTTCTGAGTGAATGGCCACAATTTTTTTTTGGGGGGGGGGGTAAAATATCAGGTGAGCCCTCAGCTGAGAGAATGGAGAGAGGGGGTGTTGTGGGATGAAAAGATCTAGAATAGAAGATGTGGTGAATTGGTTAAGAATCAATTGTCTTGGGGTAGCTAGGTGGCTCAGTGGATAGAGCACCGGCCCTGGATTCAGGAGTACCTGAGTTCAAATCCGGCCTCAGACACTTAATACTTACTAGCTGTGTGACCTTGGGCAAGCCACTTAACCCCAATTGCCTCACTAAAAGAAAAGAAAAGAAAAAGAATCAATTGTCTTAGGGGCAGCTAGGTGGCACAGTGGATAGAGCACCGGCCCTGAAGTCAGGAGGACCTGAGTTCAAATTTGGCCTCAGACACTTAACACTTACTAGCTGTGTGACCCTGGGCAAGTCACTTAACCCCAATTGCCTCACCAAAAAACCAAAACCAAAACCAAAACAAAACAAACAAACAAAAGAATCAATTGTCTTGGGGGCAGCTAGTTAGCACAATGGATAAAGCACTGGCCCTGGATTCAGGAGGACCTGAGTTCAAATTTGACCTCAGACACTTGACACTTACTAACTGTGTGACCCTGGGCAAGTCACTTAACCCTCAATGCCCCGCAAAAAAAAAAAATGGGTAAAAAAA